>NW_019444175.1:0-1233 GCF_002814215.2 Seriola lalandi dorsalis
GCTTTTGCATTTAGAGGTGAACCTTTTGGAGTTGCAGAAATACAAATGTAAGAATAGAAAAAATCATAGAAAAAAATTAACAAAATGTTCAATAAAAATTGTGGTTACTCTATCAAAATTAAACATTGGACAAGCTAACAAAAAAACATATGATTATGATTTTTTTTTATGTTTGTAAATGTCTTAGAGTGTGAGCCTGTAATTATTGTTTGCAGATGCAAACCACACACAGTCTTCATACTGCTGTGTGTATTTGTCACAGGAACTTCCACAGCTGGTCAGTGATTTTCTCTCAGCAGCCACTTAAAAACTCATCTCCCTCTTTTATGCTGAACTGTATTTCTTGGATTTCTTTTTGCTCCAGAGACTCACTGCTATGGTGTGCTGAGAAAAATATCTATCAAACTGAGTTTTAGTTCTCCGTTATTGTTGGCTTATTCCACATCTGTCAAGATACTTTAAAAATTAAAGCGACAGTTCTGGTTATTTTCAGCCAAGGCCTTGTTTTTCCTAGTTTGTTATTTTAATGATGATTTTCCTGGCGACCCTGGGCCCTCTCCTGCAGCTCAAAAGACATGATAACAGTCCGAGAGCTCAGACCTCCGCCAAGGCCAATGTCAATGTCCTTGGCCCGTCCCCCATTCCTCCACCAAGTTCGGTGGAACTTGGTTCGGTACTTTTTTTTTTACATAATCCTGCTGCAAAATGAACAGACATGGGTGAAAAAATCAGCTTAATACTCCATGATGCTTCTAATTTTATGAGACTTGTTTATAAACCTGGTTTTGAACTAATGACATGTTTTGGAAGTTCACAGCATGACGCATCACATCTGTTTGTTTCAGAGACACCGACTGATCAACCTGATTAAACACAACGGATTTTCATCTGCTCTGTATCTGTGATTTGTGCTGGCAGAACTTTTCAAGCACGTCTCATAAGACATTTAACAGGGTTAGACAATGTAGAATAACATTCAGTACATTTATTTTTTTGTTCGTGAGATTAGGTTGATCAAATGAATATATATTTGGTTTTGCCTAGCCCATATAACATATTAAACAAGAAATATGTCTTTACTTTGGTGTAAGGATGATGCTTCATAGCTACTTCTGTATTTTGTTATCAAATGTGCAAGTCCAGCTTGTGACAAAGGGAAGAGTTACCACTTCAATACTTTTCTACATATTGGGTGTTAATAAGGTCAGAGGAAAAGAAAAAAGTATTTGGCAG
>NW_019444176.1:0-2747 GCF_002814215.2 Seriola lalandi dorsalis
GCAGTTAAACAAAAAAAACACAAGGCTCTAAAATTCAGCATATTTTGAAATGATAAACAAATCAAAAATATTAAAGTCAGTGTTATGATTCAAAGTAATAAAAGCCCTAAAAGTGTCGAAATGTTCTTGAAATGTTTCCTGAAATGAAAACTCTTTCCATCATGCTGTGCTCACGTCACATTCGAATCAAATTAGGCTGAGAAAACAGCTCATAATCCAAACCACACAGTCGTGAAATATGCCTTTCAGTGTCACTTTGTTCAACACCTTTCTGCAATCAGCATCCCATTCTCTATCACCATCCATCAACCACCAACTGCCCTGAGGCTTCCCACTGAGAATTGCATGAGTTTACAGCACATGCCACCGGGGAACGCACTTCATCCCAAGGTTGGTAAACACAAATCAAAGCTCCGTTTGGTGATGGATCCTTGGGGTAGGGTCAGGGAGACTGGAGGATGTGTGTCCGGCTGAGATGGGGCCTTGATCTCAGGCTGTTTGGCCAGAAGAGATCACCGGATAGAGGAGTGAGACAAGACCGCTTCAGGGCTGGACAGGCAGGTGTGCATTTATTGTATGTATGAATGTGTGACCACGTGTGAATGGGATACGGACAGTGAATTTTCATTTTTTGCTGTACTCTGCATGTTAAAGTTGGTACAGGAAGGTGTTTCATGTATTTGCCTGAACAACCCTGCCTCCTAGAAATGACACTTGTTTAACTAAACTAATGTGTTTCACCAGTTATGATTATTTTTTGGAAAATGCAGACACAGGCAAAGTTTTGAGGGAATAAAGCTCCACGTTGTTGCACACAAATTGTAGGGACGGTGGATGATGAACACAGACATTATGACTTGACTGTCAAACAGGAAACACACAGGTGGAATTAACAACTTTAATGACGGCTGCAGTCCATTCAGCCGAGCCAGTCCCTGGTTTTACCGGGGCACCTAATGTAATGTAGCCATTGCTAATGTCACTGTTTGCACCTGTGTGTTTCCTGCTTTGACGAGTCAAAATATCTGCTGTGAAAGGTAAATCCTGCTTCAAGCAAGTGTTGACTTTTGTGGTATTTCACCTAAATCAAGTGCTGTGAATGGCTTATCATAAGCATTAAAAGGTTTACAAGTGTTTAATAGGTATAATGTTTACCGTGTTTGTCAACTTAGTTTAGCGTGTTAGCATGCTAACCTTTGCTAATTAGCACTAAACATGCAGTACAGCTGATGCTGCTGGAAATGACATTCGTTTTGCAGATGATTGGTCATAAACCAAAGTATTGTCCTGGCAGAAATTTTGCCTTGATGACGCTAAATCAAAGGTTCAAGGATCACCGAAGTTATTATAAATAAATCCTGACGGGAACATGAACGTGTGGACCAAATTTCAAGGGAATCCTGAGACATTTCTCCTTAAACCACAAATGTGAAGCTTGTGGTGGTGCAAGAGGAAACATCAGATCACAAATGTCCATAGGTTTCATCATCGAGGAAGTATTAATGTCTGCACAAAATCTTATGGTAACTCGTGCAAAAGTTGTTGAGATATTTTAGACTGGGCCAAAGTGGTGGATCGCCTGACAGACCAACAGACAGACACTGCCGTCCCTACAGCTCTGCAAAAAATAATTCAGGCAGCACTACTTTTCTGTGAATTTTGCTGTTGCAAATTTGTGGTATATAAATGTAATTTTGAGGGGAAAGTGTCAGCCTGGAATGTAATTGCTCTATTGTGCATATTTTTATACTGAATTCAGGCAAGAGACAGACTAAGTGAACCTTCCACTGCTGCAGTTATAACAAACAGTATTTTTCAGGTATAAGAACAGGGAAATTATGAGCTGTGGACATAGACAGAGCTAAGGATGAAGTTATAATTCAGTGTTTTAAATGTATAATTTGCACTGAGGATGAAGTCAGGAATCTCAGTGTTTAAATGCAAACAGACAGCGTGAGAGTAATATAAGGAGACAAGGGTTTTGGAAGCATGTGGCTCACAAGTCTGTCCCTTTAAGCCCTTTGAGATATCATACTGGGACCACTTCCAATTGAAACTTCAAATCCATCTTTTCTCTTTGGTTTCTCATTAGCCGTTAACAGATGATGTATCTTGGAGACAGAAGGCAGAGAGCATGTAGTGGTGTACAGCAAAGCCTCTTGTGGCGGATATCAACCCCTTATGCCACCCAGTTCTCGTGATTTTGAGATTTTTCAGGTGAGTGATTTCCCTTTTTCTTGGCACGCCTCAGATCGGGGTTGGGCTGATCTCAGTTAAACTCTTAATAAGCCCCATTTCACGGCATGCAGCCAAGAGATTAGATCTGACAGGGCAGGCGCGGGCTAGTACTGAGACTACAGATCTGCAGGCTAAGCTCTGGATTGGAAATGTTCCAAATGTTCCTGGTGCAGCTTGTTGGATGGAGAGCTCCTTGCTGCATGATGATACCAGGAGCATGTGTCTGAGAAAGCTCCACGCTCCCTGTTGACCAACGCACCTGGTATACTGCACCTTCATCAAACCTTTGCTCTCCTCCCAGGATACACAGATATAAGTTATGGATATGTTATGCAGTTTTGGAAAAAGGTTACGGTTCCAACTTTCCATGTTGGCAGAGTTTTCAGCCGTTGACTTCCCCCACCTTCCACTCTGACAGAGCACCCTGGAGATGCTCTGCCTACCTGCCTGCCTACTTTATATGAGGTGTAAGCTGTTGGTTTGAGCTGCAGCAGCATATGAATCATATT
>NW_019444177.1:0-2747 GCF_002814215.2 Seriola lalandi dorsalis
CAGCAGCAGCAGCAGCAGAGCGCAGAGATCTCTCGGTGTGTTTTATAATCGCAGGATTCTCCCTCAAGTTTGGACACTGCACGATAAGGATGTCGGAGAAGAAGCGCCTATTAGCCAGATTCCCTGGATCCACTCCCCTTCCACCGCCCCCCGGCTCGACAAGAGCGGTTGTAAGCAGCGGCAAGTCAGCCTGAGTGAGCAAGGACAAAGTGGAAGTGAGGTTTAATTAGTCTTTCAAAATAAAGTCTATTTCATTCCCCGGAAACATGCTTAAGGTGAAGTTTGTTTCTAGATCTCTCCAGAGGCTTGGTAGCAGATTTATGAGTTAATAGGTCTTCGTCTAGCCATGGTAACCCCTCCGCCATTTTGGTGTGGTAAACCCAGATTATTTATTTGATATAGGCTAGTCTCAAAATTTGTTACAGTGCCCCCCAAATACCATATAAAATAAATGTTATATGCATTACAGCTGCAACCAACAATTGTTTCTTTTATCAGTTAATGATTATGCTAAACAGTTAATTAATCGTTTAATCTATGAAAACAAAATCAAGATATTCAGTTTAAAGCAGAGTAAAACAGGAAATGCTCACATTTTAGAAGCATGAACCCAATCATATTTGGCTTTTATTCCACTTTGCTTTTAGATGCTGGTTTTTTTTTCTTCCAATGAATTAACTTATCATTTCAGTTTTATTTTAAATTCAAATTCTTCACCCAGAAATTATTTTTCATAGTCCCTAAATTTGCTATTGGTGCGACCAAATTTTTTTTTTTTTAAATAACAAGATTTTATATCTTTTATATCTCTTTTTTATATTTATATAGTAAAGAGGCAAGTATTTAAAAAGATACACTGCCCGGTTTTTGTTATAGTTGCCTGAAATTTCTCTCAAATTCCCCAAAATTTCAATTATCAAGATCAAGCTCAAGATATTTTAGGATTGCATAGGATGGTATCTAAAAATAGGCCTATGCATTTAAGAGTTATAAAATAAGAAGACAACAAATTTCACAGTCAAGGATTTTGAGGCACAATATTTATTAGGATATATTAGGATTTGGAGACTTTGCATGAGCCAATAGTTAAATAGAAAGTATTTCTTGTTTTATTTTGGAATCCATCTACTGAAGTTGTGTTTATTGCAGTGTGGATGACTTGACAGTGGTCTGACACTGACAGAGTGCAGACCCCCATCGCTCTACTCTGCTTATTCGACATCACAAGTCTCTGTGCTCAAAATAGCAGCATCCTCTTTCTCTGTGACTGCCATCACACTATGGCCATGATAAGCTTTGAAATGACACTCTTGTGTTGTACGGTTGTATGTGTGTGTGTGTGTGTGTGTGTGTGTGTTAGTCTGGCGTCCCCTTTAAATCTTTAAAAAAATAAACAATTTCAGTTTGTATGTTTAAGGAGTGTGTCTGTGTTTTTTAGATTTACTTTCAGTGACACAAAAGGATGCACTATGATATTCCTTCTTTTCTTTCGTTACAACATTATGAATCACTCGCACTGATGAGCTGGAGAAGTGCCAATAAAGCAGAAACAGACCCAAAAAAGGGTCAAAAATGAAAAAGGAAAATAAATCATGGTCGTACAGTCTGGTGAGGCGATGAGGTGCTCTGCTAGGCCTGAGACTGTGAGACGGGCAATTTGCTGTCTAGATTTTACTGTAGCACAGGCAGACATGCAAACTGCAGTGGACCTGAGTGACCTGACTCAATCTGCATTACATATGTGACAAAGTCAGACTTGGGACTTGTGATACAATTTTGATCAATTGTGTTTTCACCTGGATTCCAGTCTCTTCTCCCTGCGCCCAAACAGGTACCAGCAGTGAACTCTGAGACAGAGCCGACATTCAGGCCAGAGTTTCATTTACGTGCCCACTTAAAAGTCACCTGGAGAGGCTCCAAGTGTCTTCTTGAGACACACTGAGTATTGTTAGTTTTGTTAAACAACATAGAGAAGTTTCATTGACCAACTGAGTCTGATTGATGTTTACTGCTGAGTGGTATTTACAGGTCAGCCTCTTGGTGGGTACACACACCTGCACTTATTCCTTTGACTTAATCTAAAAAACTTAATGATATATATTACCTCTGCCAAGGATGATTTCATCCATCTCTGTTGGTTTGTTTGTTTATTTATCAGCAGGATTAAACAAAAACTACAGAACTGAATCACTCATTTACAAACGTGATGGAGGGATGGTGATCAGGTCAGGGAAGGACAGTTCCAGTTAAAGGGGCAGATCTTGGAGTTTGTTACCCCTTCTGTAACATTGCGAGATAGGGCGTTTTCGTCAATGTCTCAGGAAATCACGTTTGTATCTTGATCTAAATATATCGACATCTATGACTTTGTATAACTTCTGAAATACAATCTGGATCTGGGGGAAGAAAATGTTTGGCCTTAGTGGAGGTATGTGTGCTACCAAGTCCCATTCTAGTTCCATAGGATATCTGAGCTCTACAGAGTCTAAGATGTGACCTATCTTTATTTAAATCATCAAAACAGACCATTAGGAGACCATTCATGACCTGCTGAGCTGGCAGGTTGGTGACCTACACATCTGAGAAGTCATCGCTCCACTTTGTCCAAAGAAAAGTATTTTGTATGAGCACATGCTCGCTGATACAGTGGTTCAGTCCGTAAAGGGTGTTTGGAGATCAGAGGGGGAGTGGGTTCAAGGTTTGGTAGACCGACTGAGGTGGTTGGTCTGCGTTTTGTCTCAATGGCC
>NW_019444178.1:0-2746 GCF_002814215.2 Seriola lalandi dorsalis
AACGCAAACACAAAAGGTGGAGATGAGATTAACTTTATGTTTCATCCTGAGGAAATGTTTCGTCCGGTGTATCACTTCCATTTCCTGCCTCTCTTCACTGTGATGTATTGACTCACACATTGGTATGAAGCTGGAAGTCACCGGCCTTGTATCCAAGGGCAAAGTTGTTCTGGGTCAGTTTAGATTTGGCAGTGTCAAAAGCCAACTGGTAACCAGCCAGCCAGCCCTCGTAGCCCAGCACAGCAGCTGCGTGGACGGTGGGACCGGCCATGTCGAAGTCCAAGTCACAGCCCACATTGACGTACTCACGCTTGTAACCAGTCTTCAGTTTGGCACTCTTCTTTCTACAGAAGGAATAACAAGGAAAGAAAAGAGGTAAGGTCAATGAGAAAGCAGTACTGCATTATTAATATGTTTATAGCATGCATCTGTATTGACTGACTGATTTATTCACTTTGTTGTCAATTTATTGAAATATTGAAAACTACGCAGCATGAACAGGATCGCTCTTACCCAGTGTTAGGCACAAATGATGTGTCCAGACTGAGCTTCAAGCCCTTAGCCAGCTGCAGACAGACAGACAGAAGACAAACTGAGCTAATATTTGGTCTGAAAGTGAATATATTGATGTTTTGAACATTTTTTCAATAAGCTGTTTGTTTCACTCTACCTGGTCCTCCACAGTGATTTCTGTGGTGAGAGTGTTGTCTGTGTTCCATTTCTGGTTAAAGCTGAGGCCCAGGTCTTTCACTTTGTACTTGGTCTCCAGGTGACCGCCTGACTTCCCTGTATCTGTGTTGTTGGAACCAGAGGTGGCAAACTCCTGCAGGACAAAGAGGGATGGAGTGATGATGGGGGAGATGAAGACAGGAAATGAGGTGGGAAGAGAAGCAGAAAGGCACATTGCCACATTAGAGCCCAGCTATGAAACTAAAGGCAGAGAGGGTGAGAAAGCATTCAGGGAGAGAGAAAGAAAATTAGGGTAACAAGCATCGTTTTTCTGCTTTTCCTCTGCCACACAATCCCTCTCAGGTTTGTATGGCTGGTTATTTAAATGAAGAACTACAACTCTTAAGATGGAGAAATGAGTTGAGAGGGAAAACTGAAAATATAGGCAGGACTGTGAGGGAGAGGCTGGTTGTGAGCGGATCCGAGGATCAGTGCTGTTACTGGTGCAGCAGTTTGGGGTAATGGTGGCACTTACATGAACTACGGCTGCAAAGAAACACTTGGCAGAAAGCCTGCAAACATTGTTGGTACACAAACACGCAACTGGTACCACTGGCTTACCCAGCAGTGCACCTGTGTTTAATCATTACATATGCGCACACACGCTCTCTTACCATCTGACAGGAATGTCCAAAGGAGACGCAGAAAAAAGAGAAAAGAGAGAAAGTTAGGGAGAACCACACAGAGTTTACATGCAGGAATGAATCCGCTCACTATGACAATGAAAAGCAGCGCTACACAGAGCGGAAACCTGGGAGTTTGGACACAGAGTGAATACATTTACAGCTTGAGTTTTGTTGCATGTGGGAAACTCTGTATGCAAGTGCTCATTATGGTTTTGCCATGGCAACAAGTTTATAGCAAAACAGACAGAGTCTCTCTAACGACCTAAACACTCGTGTTACTCTGCTGACTCTGGATGTTAGACTGAGTACAAGTCAGGCAGCAAACACACTCTGACATGAACTGCTGCAAGTCCGTGAGTCAGCCATTTGATGTATACCACTGAGAGAAAGGCCTGAGCATGAAATTTAGACACATCAGGCTCACAGAGACAACATTAGTACTTACAACACCACTTTGGGCCTTGGTCTTAACATCAAGCTTCAGGACTCCATAGCCTGGGGAGAAAGGACATCAGGGAATTTACAAAAAAAAAACGACATCCTTGTAGTGCACAGCATGGCTCGAAGACAGCTGCAGCAAAAATAAACATCCTGCTTCAGCATAGCTTTGTTCAAAACAGTTCAAATAGAATAATTTTATGAATTTGTTGAAGTTACCATAGCCCTTGTTGAAGATGTCTTTGGCAGATTTTCCCAAGTCAGAGTATGAGGGAGGGACGGCCATTGTGCCTGAGGAAACATACATGTACGTACTGTCAAGTTTTTACAATTTTCTCACAACAGTGGAACACACATACAAATATGCATATCGCTGCTTGGACCTGACTGATGCATAGTCAAAGGGATATTCCAGCAACCTAGAAATGCACCTCCATGAAGTTGCAGGGCTTGCATGACTCATCAAAAGAATAAAAGCAGAGGCCAAAATATCCAGATTTTTTTTTGTCACTAGTATGGGTTAAGCTCCAAATGTGCTGGATCCTACATTTCCCATGATGCAACTTTGTTAGCATCTTTCACTAGACCCTAACTATTAAACACCCACACTTTTTCTGGGTTTTTATACAGACGTTCTGCTAAAAATATGAAGTCTCAAAGCCCAAACTGAGACAACCCTGCCAAAGAGGATATTATTCAAGATACTAGTGTTATCAAAGACAGAGTAGTTCTCCCTGTGAGGACTAATACCTCTATATGGAGCCCTGCACCTTTGTGGAGGCTAAGCAATGCAACTCAGATTTCTAAGGGCATTAAAAAAAGAGCTGTATTCACGCACACAGAAAGCACTGCAGATAGCATTTTCTGACAAATGTTGCAAACAATCAGTACACATCAGTATTCATATTTGCCTCAGTTGAGAAACCCTTGCTTTCTGGAAAGGGCCTGTCTGG
>NW_019444179.1:0-2746 GCF_002814215.2 Seriola lalandi dorsalis
GCCTATGCCCTATGCCCCCTGATGTATTCCACTATCTTGAATCAAGTGTAATTTTTTAGCACTGTATGATGGTACAGTAGTGAATGCTGTGCCTTTTCAAGCCTCACTGTATCCTGTGGAGGGCAATCTGTAACATGAGATGAGAATGTAGTGGCTACCTGCGAGGCCTCTTTTGTGTCTCCGCTAATCTGTCTTCTTCTCTCCTTTGGGTAAATTAAAACTGCTACAGATAAGAGAACTACCTGCTGTCCTGCAGAAAAAAAAGGAAAACAAAGGTGTTCTGAATAAAATGGATATATTTTCACATGAACAAGGTGACATCTCATTAAAGTTTGTGTTTTCAGATGATGAGAATAAAGCAAGTGGAAAAAAAACTAGAATGAGGATGAGGGACTGATTTAGAGCGAATCTGCTGATAATGAATTCCCAAAAAGTCTCCATAATTTTACTGCTCAATTGGCCTTGCAGCAGCTTGGGTTGTAGCATTTACTGGATCCAGCAGATGGAGACCTAATGAGCCTTTTTTCAGGAGCAATACACAGATGGAGACAATATACTGTATGTATTCACACTAGCACGTACCCATATCGACAGATGAAAACGTGACTTCTCTGCGTGGGCTTGCCCACCCGCAAAACTCGACACACATAGACACAGACAAACACATGCACAAAACTTTCACCAATTCAAACTGTTTGTCGGTATTTCTCCATATTTGCTTCATGCCATGTCAGCCATATTGTTTCTCCTTGGCATGAACTCAAGGAAATGGAACTGGCTCAACCATCATGTGGTCTCTACCCCTTATGCAATCCACTTCCACTATATACCAATCACCACCAATCACATTAAAACCAGTCACTGGTTTTAATGTTGTGGCTGATCGTTGTACCTATATATTGGATTTTGGAAGTCCATGTGATTGAAGGAAATTATGTTTTATCCCTCATGTTTTTAGAAAATCTAACCAATTGCCTAAAGGGGATGCTATAACATTTGTCTGCTTGGCACGGATATTGACCTAAAGGGGCAACGCCTACATTTTATTTGGGCATTTTCAGCAAAACTTTGCTCCAACTACATGAAACCTGTCTTCATATTGTTATGTTGCTATTGTGCAGTAAATTAATAATCCAGAAAATGCATGTAAAGTAACAACAGACAACATATTACATTAAGAAATTTAGGGCTGTTAACGCCATATGCCCTTGAACAGTAAATTAACAATAATCTCGATCAATTTTTCACTGCTGTTGAAAGTTTCAAGCGCGTTTCAATTGCGGCCACAGCCAGCATCATAGATGGTTGGGGTTGGGCTTGGTCATACATGTGCTCTGTTGTACCTCTAACCACACCCAACACCGGTGTCACGGTGTACTTACACCCTAGAGTACCCTTCACTACATCACTATAGCAAGGTGAGGAGTTAAAACCCTTTTCTGGAATGTCTCACAAACATTTAAAGGCTAGTAATGTTTCTCCCAAAAGTCAAATAAAATTGTCTTTCTGTCACTGGATTTTTAAGAAGGGTATAAATAAATAAGTAACTGTAGGTGAATAGAACACGGAAGCCTCATAGTAGATACAGTATGGATATATTTTATTTACTTAGTTATCTATTGAGACCAGTTCCTGCATGATAATTGTATTGTTATGTGCCAAAACAACACAGACAATGTACAGTTTGGTAGAAGTAATCTTATCTGTCGTCACTTTACACGCTCAAGAGTAATCCTACTATCCTAAGTATTAGTTTGTGTATGTATTGTCTACATTGTGCTTTTGTAAATAATGAGGTAAAGTTTTGGATGAGAGCTGTGGAAGAGCCACTTACCAAATGAATAAATAATGTTTCAGGATTTATCAGACCTGTGAGGTATTTATGTACCTGTAAACTGTGGTAGCACTGTTTGGTATTATTAACAGCATTGGTTTATTTATATTTCTTTTTAATAAATACTTTTCCAGCACTTGCATTTTTCACTAGAAATAAATGCATTAGTGAGGAGACCACCTCTGTCTGCATGAATACAACCTATCCTCATTAGTAATACAGTAGAAGAGCTGTTTATGGATCTTGGATCCCTGAATTATCAACTTCTGCACTTCTTTTTATAGTTTTTTTTTTATTTATTTTATTTTTGTATGTTTGTTTTTTAATCAGCAAAACTTCTCAATCAGGATGTCTATGTTAAAATGGCTGTATATGCTACCAAGACTTTTCTCTCAGCATCTTTAGCAGTCTCTAACACGACTAACTTGGCACATGCACAGCACAGCATGAGATGGCCGGGGTGAATGACATATGAAACAAGCTTTTCCTGACGGCAGTGCGCTGACAAAAAAACACTGCTGACAGGAAGTCATAGGCACACAATACTGTTTCAACAGCTTAGTGAAACTGATACACACTTTTTTAAAACCTCCCTTGACATGGGATTATCCAGGGGCAAGTAAGAGCACAGACATTAAGTAAGTGCGGATATCCCAAAATGTTTGATAGCAGCATTTGAAAAGGAGCTATTGGACGGTTTATGTGGTGGTAAACTTTCAAAAGTGTCCCTAAAAACTGTTTGCTTGTGTGTGGGTTTGTGTGGTGATCTATCTGGGTCAGTGACGTTATCTTTTATTCAAAAGTTTTCAATCATGCAATTATCATTCAGTTATATATAATCAGTAAAATATAAACAGTTCCTATCAATTCTTCACAGTATATAGCTATTCTTAATTTTTCATATCAATTTAA
>NW_019444180.1:0-2746 GCF_002814215.2 Seriola lalandi dorsalis
TTTCTAGTACTGTATTCAGATACTGAAAGTCTGCATACAAAGTGTCACCTCATGTCTACTGCGACAGCAACTAGGTCATTTTATCTTATGTTCTTTAAAATCTGTCCAGAATATTGCCCTTTTATCTGCCTAATGCATGCTGGGAAAACCCACAGCCCTGCTATCACCCTGAATAAGAAGGCGTAGGAACACAAATTGAAACCAATAAATATTTTCAACTAAAGAACAAATTCATTATTTTGTCATGTATATTTCTGCATTTCCAGCCACACTAGCAGAAGCAGTGCTCGTCAGTTGGTCCCCCACTTTGTTCTAGACTGAAACAACTGTAGGATGGATTATTGTGAAAATTGGTACAGACATTCATGCCCCCCTCAGGATGTATTTTAATAACTTTGGAGGTTCTATAACTTTTCATCTAACCCCTTCATCATTGTCCAATACTTGAATTTATGCAAAAACTAATGACATTCCCATCAGCCTCAAATGTAGGCTACTTGTTAGTAGCACATGTTAGCATGCTAATACGCTAAACTAAGATGGTGAACTTCATACCTGATACATGTCAATATGTTAGCACTGTCACTGGGCGATTGCTAGCACGCTAACGTTTGAATTGAGCTCAAAGCACAGCTGTGTGTGAATACAGGGTCATGGATTGCTAGCATGGCTGTACACTCCTAATATGGTTGAAGCATTAAAGAATAATAGCATGTGGGAAAACTTTTCTTATTAGTGGAAAGAAATATGTTTTAAAAGCACACACGAATATGCATTTCATTAATTCGTCGATGGCTTTTCTATGACAGTCATGGTTATCTCGTTCACATCGGCAGTGGTAGGAAACACAAACAATAGGGACTAAAGAAGAATTGAACCCGAGAGTTGATAAGTTCATCCCTGAACAACAGGCTGTGAAATCAATTCCCTGCCCCAGTTATTGTGCTCGTCCTGTTCATATTTGTTGTGAATAGGTGTTTGCAGTGGGTAGTTACCTACCTGAAACTGAACAACTCCTCCTCTCTTCCTGATCTGATTACACATATTCACCTGCTGGTGTTCGTACTGTGGAAAGACTGAAAAAAAGAAGGAAAGAAAGAATTGCATGAAACTGAAAACCAGACATTAGGACGTGTAACTGAGATGGCGAAAGAAAACAAGTCAAAATCCACACAGACAACCCTAAAGAGTCTATTGTTATAACACCTGGTCATTCAGAGGTCAAACTAAATTCTTCACTATTCTTCTCTTTTGGAGACCTGACTGCCTCTAAATAGCTCATCATATGATACAGGGCAAACTTAAGTAAATTACTATATGGTAGTCCGAACTAAGCAGAAACTCTATGCTTACAGTTTTACAGTTACATTAAAAGGCCATCAGGTTTACTGGTTCACAGTGAAAATAAAAAAGTCAGGTGACAATAGGAAGCAGCTGTTTCCTCAGCTTTTCCTGACTCAAGACTGACACAGCTGACTCATGAAAAGCTAAGTCACCTCCCTTGCGTAACGCTCACATACTGCTTACTTGGAAGTCTGACACTGTGAAAACACTTGAGGAGGTGGTTTTTACCCTTACGTATCTCTAGATGTCATTACTATGAAAGTGTACACAAAAAAGGGAAAGAGAAGATTGGTGCAACAGTTTTGAAATTTCCAATTTACGCAGAAACTGAACATTTGAATCAGAAATCAAATGGATCACATTGTCCAAAAAATAGAGAGAAAAAATGACTTTTGTAGACCAACCTGAAAGTAGCTTGAGTTGCAAAGACTTCTGTAACATCTTAAACCTCAAATGTAGAGGCTGAAGAATGTGACTATGAAAATTATATATATTTACAGTGGTTACATACAATATAATAACTTCTGAAAATTAATGAGTTGATAAATAATTCAAGTAATTAAATAATACAATTAAAAAATGTATTGTTAATGAATTAATATTGATTAATTGTGTAAATCTCTTTTGTACCTTTATGATTGTCATTTAGTTTTAGTTAGGAGTTTCCCTCTCAGCTGAGCTCAGAGGCTTTGATAGAGGCCGGGATAACTGTGCCCGGTTTCAGTGTCACTTACCCAGTGGTTGGCATATGGTTAGCCATGTGACGAAGCCAGCATGATGGTGAGATCAGCGTAATCAACAAGCCATAAAGAGACACTGCTTTCACACAGCAGGCGATGAATGGCTGCTGTCATTCTGTCTTCAGATCTGTGGCTCCTCTGGCAACTAATGCAGCATTACAAGGCAAACAACTTGCCAAAAAAAACCAACAAGATTGGATACATTACACCAAGAATTAATAGAAAGAGAGTCACACTTCTGCTATGGCAGATCTATATCCTCTTGTTCTGTGCAAAGAAAATCCAACTGTTAGAACAACATTTTTGAGCAGATCAGCATATGAGGATTATGTCCTTTTTGGGCATTGAGTTGACTTTACTGAGAGCCAGTGTCCCTGTGCACAGGGAAAAAAGATGGAAGTGGCCTTTGAGGAGAGGAGTGTGCCCAAAGAGCTAGAGTAGAAGAGGAGCACTTGTTCTATTTTCAAATTTCCTCAGAGAACTAATCCTCCACCAGCTTTCACCACAGTGAATGGGGGATAGGTATTGACCTCTCCATGCACGGTGGAACAATAAAGCTTACACTGTATATTGATCTTTTGCTGTGTAGTGCCACAGATTTCAGTCATATCTGTACGGAGCTTGTTTTCTCCTTAAATCAGGATTTGAACACGCAATTTTCT
>NW_019444181.1:0-2746 GCF_002814215.2 Seriola lalandi dorsalis
GCGTGCGTGTGTGTGTATCTGGGCATGTTGCAGATGTGCGTGTTTACCCTTGCATCACATTTGTGTGTGCCTATGCATGTGTAGTCTTGCATTAAGGCTGTGCGCATACATGTATACAACATACACTGTATCTATAAGTAGCCAGAAAGACAAGATTATTCCACAGCTACACCCATCACACGCTTCTGTGAACTTAATAATGATTAGCAAACACTCAAAATCTCAAGATCATTCTGACACATTAAAACTGCGTGCAACTTTAAACTCCATCAATCCCACACAAAACTTTGACACGCACCATCAAACAACATGGCACTGCGCTCCGTGACTTGCTTGCGTTCTCCACAACCCATGTGATCCTTTTAGCACTGTACATCACTCTCAGTGCTATAGCTAGAAATGCTGCTCAGCCTTTGGCTAATCACACTGATTGGAGGTGTCCTTTGGCTCACCTGGGGGCTTCCAATCCTATTAGGCCAACCGTCCTGAGCCTAGCACACCCAGCAGCCGCTCGTGTTTGATCACTGGTGCTTAAAGCCCACACTTGTCCTCTTATGTTGGTGTTGAGGCATGGAGGAGAGGAGCGGCAGGTTGGGGTTTGGTGGGGGGGGTTAAAATGTGATCTCCTTAACTCTCTAGGGGGGCAGAGGGGAGTTCGGTGCCCCACCTCCCTCACTGACACTCCTCTGCTCCTCCAACTGGAGCTGGTCTTTAAACTTCAGATGTCAGTTGAAAGGCGGAACACTGCAAGTTGTTTCCAAGCAAAAGTGAAAGAGATGGAGGGAAAGACTCAGAAGAGGATGTTGAGCCTGTGTGTTTCTGTTGTTTTAAAGAATGTTTTTTGGACAGTGTAAGTGGTTGTTTTGAAGTTTACTTCCATTTTTCTTAGTTCACATCCCTCTATCTTTATTTCTCAGCCCATGAAAGCATAGAAGTTCTGTCATCTGGTTAGAAGTCAATACACCTGATCCCACAAGGCCTGTCACCTCTTTCTACTTTCTTCCTATCTCTACCACATACTCTACCTCCCCTTCATTACTCCCTCACTCAACCTTCCTCCTGACTGCTCCTCTCCCTCACCGCACACCCATCACCTTATCTCCCTTGTGGCTCTCCTTCTTCCTCCCCTCCTCCCCTCTTGCCCCCTCCTCCTCCTCCTTCGTCCCGGGGCCAGGAGCGCCCAGGAAGAACCATGTGTTTCCAAAGTGGACTGGATGGGAAATCGAAGCAGGGCTTCTGTGTTTATCAAGCCACAGCTCCGTCACCTTGCTCCAACTCCCATCTGGAGGCCCTGGCAAATTGGTGACAGCAGCAACAACCCTGCAGCACACATGCCCCTTTTTTCCGTGCACACATCCACACACACACACACACACACATAGCATAGCACCTTGGCCTGTTTAGTTTTATTGCTGGTGTCAGGTGAGGAGGTGGAGGTAGGAGTGCTGTCTAATGTTCACCTCACACACACATACACACACAGACACACTCACACACAGTCATTTCCACCCCTGCCGACACCTTGGCTAACAAGACCTGTGAACCGCAGTGACAGAACTCCGAGACTTGTCAGAGTCCCAGTCATTTAGTGCCAAGACCTAGCCCCAGCTCTAACCCAACAGGGTTTCTGTATGCACACCAAGCCACAATAGGCTCCACAGTGATATACTGAACATGAGTCTGCTGAATCCTACTGCTCCTCCAGGTTAATATTGGTTAAATAATACCTTTTCTACAGTGGCCTGCAGTAATTCTTTCTACAAGATAAAAAATGCGTTACATAGTGTAACATTATAGTTATTTAGTTGTGCTAGGTGTGTGTCTCATGGTTCACTTTAACTTTACCCTCAGTTTGCACCTCATTATATTGATCTGCACCATCACACACAACTTCTTTTATCTATTAATGTTTCAGTGTATGCTGTTACTCTTGTCTGTCTGTCTTGCTTGTGTACCAGCGCAGTTATGTGTCGGTAAAACTGCTGTATCTACAGGCATCTATTTGAAGTATCTAGTCATCGTGAGTCATTACAGGTAGTTGTGCACGGACCACTGCCCCTTTTGTTGCATGTATACAGGATGTTCGCTGCTCAACGCCTTTTTCAGTGCCCTCCTCTCTTCCCTTTGGTGTGATCAAGTAAGCGGAGGGGAAAGGAGAGTTGACTCGGGTTAGAGCCCTGCACAGCTTTGCTACCTTGGAAATGAACTGCACAAACAACGGCTGGCCATTGTGCCTAAGCGCTTACAATGATGCCATTTAAGAGAGTATTGATCCAGCCAGTGCAGGGTCAATCATTGGATCAATGATGTGTGGGTTGGTCGGCTGGAAGGCTGGTTGACTGCATGAATGAATGAATGAATGGATGGCTGGATAACGGATGAATGGACGGTTGGATAATGGATGGATGGATATATGGATTGATTCACGGATGGATTTGAAGACTGATATATGGGGGTTGCAGTATTGTCATGCCAGCACAGACATGAACTTGTGAGGGTCTGAAGATTTCAGTTCTCTGTCCCTTTTTTGTGCTGGACTGTGTCCTTTCAGACTGGTACACCTCTCAAAGATCACCACCTACACTCAAATTTACTGTAGGTTCACATTATTGTGATGCTTGTCCCACTCAAAGAAACATGTCTTTGTACTAAGTCAGTTTAAGTCAACAACCACAAACATGGTCATAACTTAGACTTTTATTGTAGTTGTTGCTAAGGAGGGCACGCACCTTAAGAACATCCACTA
>NW_019444182.1:0-10344 GCF_002814215.2 Seriola lalandi dorsalis
ATGCACGCTTTCCTAACTTAAATTAATAAAAATCTTTGTTATGTTTTTGAACAGGTCACGCAGCCCGCATATTCAGCATCATCGCTCTTTGTTTCCTTCCTGTTTTTTGCTTTAGCTGTTGTTGCTATGACTTTCCACTTGGCCTCACCTGTGACCACACCCACAGCAGATGGCATAGTAAGCACAAAGACATTCCCACTGAAAGGTCATTTCAGGCAAATGGGGAACTGACTTGACTCAGTCCTGATATTAGAAATGATTTTAATGCCGTGAACTTAGATGTAGATGTTGCATGTTGGCTTAAACATATTACATACTTTAAACACCAACAGGAGGGAAGTTGGGGCATTCACAGGGAGGTTTTCACTGAGATAATTATTAAGCGTTTCCTGTGTCATAGAACAAAGAGCGTGTCAACTCTGTTCAATAACAGACACACCTCATAGTTTGGAACGGCTGTAGCTCATTCCTTGTGGGATGTTTACAGCGCTCTGTCAGCTGTGCAAGTATCTGCTTATTCAGATAAACTTTACTGTGACACACATCCCTAATACACTCTGACATATATATTGGCTGTTGTTATGTGGAAAACCTTTTAAACACTGCCAACTAAAGTGTGAGGTAATATTCTAGGAGTAATGAAGAAGTTGTTTTCAACCCAGCAGGTAAATTACTCCATGCCAAGACCCGCCATATTCCTGCCAAGTGCCCAGAAATCATATCGATTATCTTCATTTTCTTACTTGTTTGTTCTTGCTGCTCTTTACAGCTTCTGGCCTATGAAAATATCCAGGGGATAGATATTAACATTGGAACTGCTGGCATGTGCGGGGTTGCTGTGGGCAGGTGTTATTATTTAAAATAACCAGTACAGTACTACAGTAGACGGCATAGGGGATAACATGCTGTCACCATAACAAGGATATTCTTATCTTAAGTTAGAGAACACAATAAAATATGTGCTTCCTAATGTTTCCTATTGACAGCGTTGGTTTCTTTTAACTCTGACCATGATTGTTTCTTAATCATTATTTTACGATAAAGGTTCCCTAACCTCAACACAGTCTTCATTTTAAACCAAACCAAGATGTTTTTTCTCACCTCAGCTAATGTTTTCCAGACCCTAAACAAGTTGTGTTTGTAGCTGTAGCGTTGTCACATCATGAAACAGATTTATTCCCAAAGCAGGGACACCCGTTTTTCTTGTCGATGTAATCATAATAATGATCATAATTTATGACAAAAAGATATCACCAGACCTCCATTGTTTAAGCGAGAGGAGTGACTACACAAGATAAAGATTTCAGGGAACACATCACTCAAGGATCATAAATTGCATTCAGATATTCACACAAAGCAGATGAACACCATAATGGCAGTTGAGTATTTTTAGCTGAAGGCAAATGAACACAACAGTCCTATAAAGTTATTCATAAAAAGTGAGATGACTTGTTGTTGAGTCACAAGATTAACCAAACCCTAATGTGTTTTTAAAGTATTATGAGGTAAATAGGTCAGGTAGGAGTCTGTTAGTTGTTATTCACCTCATTAGTGCCATAATGTAAATTTGCATGTGGTTTGCTGCTGATTACAATCCAACTGCTGCCTGGTTGACCTTGTCTTGCTACTTGGCATGTTGGTGAGGTAGTATGGGCGATGTGCCATCCCGCCACAGTATGACATCCACCCCCTCAGTGTGTGTGTGTGTGTGAGAGAGAGAAACAGAGAGAGCAAGAGACTGTTCTGGTCTTTCCAGTAAATCAGCCGACTTTAGTAAACTGTCTTCTTTCTTTTTTATTTTTCTCTCTTAGAAGTTCCCACAGACTTACCCATACTAGACCCCCCACGTCAACCCACCCCACCCCACACACATACACATATACACACACACACACACAGTTACATGCGCAAGCCAAGCAGAAGTTGTATGACAAATAGCCTCTACAGCCATGCCCCACAAGCAGACAGAAACATGGTTTTGGGCTTTCCAGAAAGTCAGCTGACTTATTCTCTCTCTCTCTCTCTGTCTCTCTCTCTCTCTCTCTCTATCTCTCTCTCTCTGCCTCTATTTGTTTGTCTATCTCTCTCGCCCAGACCTACAGTACTCTTCCCCTTCTACTCACCCACACAGACGGATGTGCTTTCTTATCTTTGGGTTTTTGGCAAACATGCTATTCCTATTTACAAAAGTATCACCATCAAACACATTGAAACCCATGACACTGAACATGAAAGCTTGCATGTTTGGTCTCTGTCCAGCCGCCTGGGTATTTTTTGCATACTTAACTAAAAATAACAATACCACAGTGTAAAAATACTCCATTACTATTTAAAGTTCTGCACTGGAAATGTGAGGAAAAAGTACATAAATTGTTATAGGTATTTAAAGTACCAAAAGTAAAAGTACTCAACTGTAAACAATTGGTCCCTGTAAGTGTTATATATTAAATAGTGTATTATTGGATTACTGATGAAATAATGTGTGAATAGCATTTTACTGTTTATTTGTGGAGGTCAAGCTAATTTTAAAGATTTTATAGACTACTGGTGAAGTATATCCTGGAACAATGTGTCATGTTTTATGAGAACAGGTGTTTTGTCTATAAAATCTTAACCTGAAAAGTAACAAGCAACTATAGTACAATACAGGTAGAACTTACAAGATTTCACAATGTATTGTGAATGTATCGTGAATGTACATTGATACATTCTTAATAAGGTATTTCACTCATAGGGGTGTGTTTTTGTTTATATGGTTGGTTTTGATCCATTTACTTTTACTCACTGCTGTCATCCACTACGACACTTTGTGCTTGGTGTAGCTTCCCCATTCATTATATGAGGTACAGTCCAACAGTCAGATGGTATGCGGTGTTGATGACTTCACAAAATGGACGCACAGAGATTAAACTTTGGCTCTTGTTCAACAATTTTGATGAAAATGATTTATAGATGACATTTTGAAGCAATTTGCAAAAGCCTCTGACAGAACATATAATGGAAGTAAAAGTCTTTTAAAACTTTTAAGACTTGAATCTCATTGTCATGGTGTTTGCCAACATCAAATGGCGTCTTAACAAGCAGCAGCACGAATACAGGCCATGAAGGGGGGGTTTGTTATCTTATCTGGGATGGCATTCAGTTGAATTCTCACTCAGCCTTGAGAAACCGGGAATCATCTGAATGCACAAAGCCCCATAATTCCTTGTAGGTACACCACTTTAAGATCTCATTGTCACACTGACAATATATATATATATTATATAATAATTCCATTGACATTATTTATGATGCTTTAGGATGGAAATAATAACTTTCTATATTTGTCTGCAACAGGACAACTTTATGGAAAGATGGGAAAGATGGATAGTGAATATCACACCTGTTCATCCACCATTTTATTTTTTTTCTCGTTCTCCTTTTTATAAAGGGTTTTGAGTACCATGCAGGTACACCCAAACTTTTTGGTTCTAGTTATTCTGATTGGTTTGGCTTTTCTATTTCTACGCGCAAAAAGAGGGTTAATAATCACTGTTATAGTAATAACATGATTTGTATAATACCTTTTTTATTTAACATAGTCACAAAGTGCTTTAACGAAGCACTCAACAGACATTGATAGAATAGTAAAACCAGATAAATTTGATAATAAGTAAAATGAATAAATAAATGATATCAGTCAGTCAGTTAAAAGAAGTAGCCACACAGGTTGTGAACACGTAAGAACTGTAAGAAGAGCCGAGTGTCAGTGTATAGATTTGCAGCTAATCCATTTAACATGTTGTAAGTGATGAATAGAATTTTGAACTCTATCCTTGAGGAAGGCGATGAAAGGGATGCTAAAATTAGGGTGATATGTCCTCTTCATGTGATTGTGTTGGACTAGTTCAGGTGAACAGCAGACAGATGTGGTTTGCCTTCAGAGATGCTTCTCAACAGATAAAAACAAAACTCAAAAAAACTTTGCTCTTGGTTGTTGAAGTTCAGATTTGATTTCAAAAATGACTCCTAAATTTCTGGTAGATGGTTTGGTCTTGATTCCAGTGTCATCAGGTGTACACAAGCATTAGTAACCTTTAAGTAAGCCTAAACTTAACCCATGTATCCAAAGCAATTTGAATAACTAAACCATGTCAGCATTTACCATTAATAACCCTTTAGTCATTTTACATTGCAGAGGTGGATTCAGTCTTGAGGTTGACCGCAATTTCCAACATTCACCTGCACATCAGTCTATTTTGTTTTTTGTTGTTTTGACTTGGCAGTTCAACTGAACACTTCAGCAATGAGAGGTCATGATGATTGTCCAAATGAAGCATGGGACAGTTTGTTTGTGAAAGAATAGTTTTAATATTTATATTTATTGTTCCCCTTTGGATTGGTTTTTTCAGTGTCGAGAATGGTTTACCATTTTAACACCTTTAAACTGCGAGAAGTCTTGAATAACACAATAAGTCGTAGATGACACAAACCTGCTTTTTCTATCCTCACAATCGACCGGATTGACCAAATTAGGCAACTGCAATGTTCAACTTTTTAATGAATCCTGCAGAGATGATACTACTCCAAGTTACCACCATCCCTCTTTTGCTTGCAACACGTAAACACAGCTCTGGTGTTTCCAGTAAATCAGCAGATTAATTATCACTATTAGTTTCATTTTCTCTCTCTCTCTCTCACTCACTCTCTCAGTCACACACACTCAAACACTCTCTTTCTCTCTCTCTCCCTCCCTATCTCAGTCAGACACACAAACACTCACACAAGCACAAGCATTACCATTAACATCCCTAAATTAAATCTGTCTCAGTGAAAGTGTTTTTTCTTCTTCTCAGCGTCAATCCCTCACATGCAACCAAGTACCAGATTGTGATTATTCATTTGGGATTGTGTGTTATTTATTGTTCTCCATCAGCTGGTATCAGTGCACGTAGTCATAGTTACACCTTGACTTTTATTGACCCAGTAAATAGCTTAATGATTACAAGTCACTTACAGTGACGCATAAATTAATCACTCTATTTAGACTACTACACAATTACAACTTGAATTTGCTGTAATCTAAAATATGTTTGAATACAAATGGCAAAAATCACCCTTTTTTTTAGTGCTGGTGAGTGAGATTAAACCTCCAACTGGGTGACTACTGCATTCTGCTTCCTGCCATTGTTTTCAGCTATCTCAGAATGAAACTGAGTTGACAACTTCTGCCAGATCACAAACAGACACAGTGTTGAGATACAGAAGTTCCATCAAAAAAAAAAAGACTATGGTTCCTCAGAACTGCCCTTTGGCTCAGTTAACTGCTCTGAATGAGATTGTCATCTACAGTAAATACTGTTAATTCAGTCTCACATCATAAAATCATTTAGTCCTACAGTTGTTCCACATCGTGTCTTTGTACAAAATCTTACGAAGCAGATGTTCTCCAGATGACATGAATTCTTGGGAGGAACTCCAACAACTGCTGTGATTGATCACAGCGTTGGGCTGTACGCTTAGGAGTGTACTGTAATGAGGCATCGTTGCAGTTCAGTATGAGTCATTATGAAACTAATGTCTAACTGCTGAATATGGTTTTTTATTTTGGTGTTTTATAAATGCCAAGTTTGATAATTAGTTGAGTCATTAAATCTCAAACAGTCATAACAGGCAGGTTGAGTTGGCACTCTCTTTCTTCTCTCAACATCATACACAGCATTGGCACCCATAAACCCTTTATTTTCAATGCTGATACAAAATCAAATGAATGTAACGATGTAGCTCAGTCTACAGGAGCTGGTTAGAATATGAATCTGAATGATACTGTAGGCTGATCAAGGAACAGATGCTTTCTTGAAACAATAACCCTTCACATTTTAATCAGGCCGCACACCAAGGTCAAATATTTCTTTTACGGTGCAATGACGCTTTGCTACTATTCATGCATGTCCTTTGTGTGTTGGTATGTACTCTGTTTGTACAGCAGAGGAGATTAAGAGTTAACACTGCCAGTCAGTCACACAAGAGGACATATCCAAACCTGAAAATCCACGTCCCATGGTTCATTGTCTGGCTTAATGTTTGGGGCATCCTTCCATCTTGAAGTTTCATATCAAATATTAATTAAAGCAGGAATGCTGTGCACATCCTTGTAGCACAGAGTTGTTGTAACCTACGCCCATGTTTGTTTAGGTGTCCTTTTTTTATTTATTTTTTTATTGGTGCCGGTTATGAAATGAGAGCAAAACAGCAGTGGTAGGAGAATTGTTCATATCAGTCTCAAGTTTCACAACCACTTTTTAAAAATTCTCAATTACAAGTAGAAATCATGCATTCAGAATCTTATTTAAGCAAAAGTATTTTAAGACAAGTGATTATTATGGCCACCGTGAGTGATATATTATCTATCTATATATCTATGTATTATAAATCTGCAAAGCAAATGTAGTCATTATAGTGGAGTAACCAAATTTACCTATACATCTCTGTTCTTTCAAATTACATCAGCAACTTCAAGACAAATCCTTGTGATTGAAAGTGAATCATAATTACATTCCTTGAGCTATTTGCAATCTAAAATCACAACAGTAACAGTATAATGAAAATAAATTAGTATGTGGGACCAGCACATTCAGGTTTAACTGATGATGTTGAGATGAAAGACGGTTTTCTCACATAATTGTGTTTCAGTACTAAATGTTGTCATTTCCTGTCGGGTAGTGTCAAACGAAGGGCAAACTGATGCTGATGCTAAGTAAAGCTTGAAAGTCTGCAGGAAAAATCCACCACTTTATCTGCTGTTGTCATATTATTGATATAAACATCTACAACTGTAAATCAGACTTAACACTTCTCTCAGTACCAAATGTAAACCCATTTCATATTGAATTTATATATTTTATTTATTTATTTATTTACTTATTTTTAGTTGTGGCATATAATTAATCAAACAAACCTTTATTTGTTTTTCCACTATATTACTCTCTATATTACTATTATTTATTTTTTTAATCTATTTTATATTACAGTATTTTAATAACATTTTTCACACAAATAACTAAAGGAAGGGAAATGAAACATAATAAATAGATAGAGTAAGAAATATGTTGAGAAATTCTGACAACTACGATATCTCCCGCCCGGTGAAAACAACTACACTACACAACATGCACTTTTATTTTGTATCTGGTTTCATTTGTTAACAAACCGACTACAAATGTGTACCACAATAAAAAAGAATATTGGCTGTGTGTGCAAGGCCAGCAGGAGTAACCCTCTTAGAATAATGTGTGGAAGTTTACTATACTCCTCACATTTGGGTCATTCGTCTCAATGATATCATAATATTGATGTTATACACACAATGGGACCTCTGAAGATGCAGGTATCAGTCCAGGGACCATCCTGCAGTGAGGATCCAAACCTAACAGAGATCAAAACAAGAATCAAACACGAGTTTCATGTGTATTGTAGCAAGTAGCACAGCAGCAGCCGCTAATATTTGTAGTTACTCTCATAATCAGCTGTTATGGTTTGTGTATTTCTGTTCGTTTGTTTTTTAAAACACACTGAAAATTCCTATGTGCTTACGCACCGGTGGAAGATGACCGATTTAAGGAAGGCTCACAACCAGGTTCTGCTTCCAGTAAACTGGTATCTGTTGTCATTATGCCAAGACAAACAGGTTCAGATGACAGATGGATGCATGTGCACACAAATAAATGCAAAGTACTCTAATAAGCCTAAACTGGAAGAGCAGAAAAGATTGCAGCCAATACTTCACAGAGAGAGATAATGATATACATGCCATGCATTCTGACTAAAAACTCTCAGATCGTAGATCATTGGGCCAACCTCTTTTTCTTTAATTTCTGTTTTTAAATTTTCACCCTGATAGAAGATGGTCCGGGTCCATATATCAGGGGGTTATCAGTCAGGGGTTATCATTTACTGCCAGTCTTCAGGCAGTTTGCCTGCCAACATACAGGCAAGGCAATTTTGCAATATACTGAAAGAGCTGGAAAAAATTTTTGTCAACAAGTTTCAAATTACAAATAAGTCAGTTGCTCGACCCATTTCATTTTTTGGCAACTTTTAGGAAGCTGAGCAAATGAGTTCCTAATCAAAATACTAAATAAAATTTACCTTGAACTAATGAAAGTGAGCAGGAAAGGCCAAGATAACTTGACTTTAGTCTCATACTGTATGCGTTTTAATGTTTACTTCCTCTTTACCTAGGTTTATGACTCAGGGAATCTGTTAAAAATTTGCAGTGTCCAAGCCAAAGCCAGTGGTAGCACCATTTTTTCAGACTTGACAAATTTCCTACATAGCTACAGAAGACATAATACAACTGTTTTCAAAGCCGCAGTGTGTAGCACTACCTGTGCAACCCTGTTTCGTATATCCACTATCCACCAAGTGCACGATGTCACACCAGAGTACAGGGTTTGCATTCTGAGTCCAGTCTGTTTGGTAGTCTAGGTTTAGGCCACAAAGGTATTTGGTTAATGTCAGGGAAATTGTGGTTTTGGTTAAATGTAAATAAACAACAAATTACTTTTTCTGTATTTAACCAGACATAACCTTAACCAAGTGCTGCCGGTGCCGAAACATAAACCTGTACCACAAAAAAAAACTTTTACACAATTTCTAAAACACATTTCTGGAAATATTCCATGCTTTTTCCTCAAAACTGTAAGCACAGATGTTTTCAGATCATACACAAAGCCATTCAAAATAAAAATACAGCTGAGCTTCCATTACACACTACATAGAAAAATTGAAAACACAGTGTTCAGAGCATGTAGCCGCAGAAATGTTCAATGTTTACTGTATAATAGAGTAAAGGCATTTTATTTTTATTTATTTTATTTTCCCCCAAAAAAATATTCACAGCTCAGTAACAGTTACAGTATTACCTACTGTAAGTACTGTAAGCAATAAAGTATTGACTGTCTGGATTCAGCACTTGCATATACAGTAATGATGTACAGCAAAATTGCACATAGTGGAATCATTGATCTTTGACCCTTTCTGAGTTGCTACAGGTAGGGTACAGTGATTTTCCCCTCCTTTACTGTATCTATATACAGTGAACCTTTATATATGTATACATACATACATCCATACAGTATATACACACACACATTCTATGAATATCCTGATTATGATGGCCTTGTCCTGCTTCCCTCACTGTCATTCCATGAACAAGAACACGGTCTATTACAGTTGCTCGAATTTCATCTGATATTACTTTTCTTGATCTTGGTCTTCCTTGTCCTCCTCCTCTTCCTCCTCTACCTCTCAGATTAGTTTCCTCCATTGTTTCTTTCAAACAACCTGTGCACTTTGATCTGGCTTATATTGGTTTCATCGCATCATTAACAACAAGTGCAAACAGTTTTGAGTTTGAGTGATTAAGCTATGACACTTGTGCTGTAATTGTGACTTCTGCCACTTGTGGTTTCCATTATGCATCACGAGTGCATCATGAGTGCATCACAGTGCACAATGTGTTTTGCAGAGTCAAAATGTGTTCAGAGTTTTGCTAAAAGGTGAAATTAGATCTGATACTTGTGTCTAACCAGGTGAAAATTGTTTATGGTTTTGCCAAAAGAGTGATTGATTCAATAAATGGGTTCAGACCACTGAGGATTTGGTTCGGGGAATGGGATACAGTGTTTGACTCTAAATAACAGACTTTGGAACAATAAAAATAAAGTAGAAATATCAGTACAATTAACAAAATTTAAACCCAAAATTTGACCCAAGACAGGTTTGTTATGAATTTAAAGAATAAGCCACATTAACCACTCGGGCTAAACAGACTGCGTGGAGACACACACACACACACACACACACACACACACACACACACACATATATATATATGAATGTAAATTTTATCACAACTTTGTTAAATAGCACATGATGTAATTTTGGATAAAGAACGTGGAATTTTGATTCCTGATTGCAGTTCGGGCGCTGTGCGATTAAATGTGTAAATGTGTTAACACTGGTATTAACCACAGTGTTAGATATAGAGTGATATCAGACAGCGTCACGAGAGAGAGAAAACTAGGGAAATACCAAGTTGGCTTGATTTTACCCTGCTGGTTGCTGTGGTATGTGTCTGTAAAACTTTAGGGGAAGTAACCTCACTTCTTCAATTCTGTCATTTCACAACCATTAAAAAAAGAAAAAAAGACTCCGACTGAGTCCCACCGTGAAGTGACTCAGTGTGTAGCGTTATTGAAATGAGCACAAGTCAAGTGAAATGTTTATGCTTGCCAGTGGAAAGCACCAGAGATATCTCTCTCCGTTTTCCTGCTGTATCTCACACACACACACACACACACA
>NW_019444183.1:0-2034 GCF_002814215.2 Seriola lalandi dorsalis
TCAAACCTTCTCAGTCAGCATCGCCTCTGTGGACTCACCTCATTGGTTGTTGAAACAGGAAGTGTTGTCTTGAGCAGTGATGTCACGGAAGAAATGGTACTCAGGCTGGATAACGGATACCGACCAGGGATCATGTGATTTCTGTAAACAGATGACAGATCTTACAGATGTGAACAAACAGCTGGAGGCAGAACAGAGTTTCAGTTCAGACCACTGACAGGTTCAGGTTTAAGATCAGACCAATGACGGGTTCAGGTCAAAAGTCAAACAGCTGTAACCTGACGAGACTCGGTAGGTTTCCCTTCATGGTCCAGAAGCTTTTGTCCTCTGAAGACATTTTTGCAATAGCAGCTGAAGACGGAGCCAGGACAGTGAGGTTCTGGTCCATCATAGACCAGGTCAGACCAGAGTCCTGACAGAGGATGACACAGAGACAGAAATATAAGACTCAGACAAGACAAAAAAAGATTCAGGTGAGACCAGGTCTTTGTTCTCGGAGTGATACTCACAGTGGTCCAGGTGAGAAACTCGGAGGGGTCGGGCAGACTCATCAGTTCCTGGAATCGTCAGGAAACAGAGTCAGGTTTGGTGGTGAAGGTATGGCTGAACTTACCTGTCGAAGGTCTGAACCTGGTCGAAACTCACCTGAGCCACTGAACCAAAACATATGTGACCGTCTCCAGAAAGTCCTTCATCACAGACACAGGTCCACCTGGAGGACAGCAGCCGACAGCTGGCCTGAAGACAGGAACGGCAAAGACACGACACAGTCAGAGACCTGAGGCCTCAGAGGTCAAACATCCACTGTGGTCATGTGATCAAAGATCCCTCAGCCTCAAAGACTCAGATCAGAGACTCAAAAATGCGTCTGGTTCAAGAGATCAGAACTCACCAGGTAGTGACAGCCTCCGCTCACAGTGACACACTGGTTCACGGCCTCACAGTCTCGGCCATTTCCCTTGTACCCGGCTTTACAGCTGCAGTCGCTCTGTTGGAACAGACCAGATCTCAGACTGGACTCAGGATCAGGATCCAGTTCTGAAGCTTTAAAGGGTTAAATTTACTGCCCCCATAAAGTCAGAGGTAACGCCTCAGTGGACCTCACCTGTCCCGGTCCCACATAGATGCAGGTGGCGTTGGGGTGACAGCCTCCTCTGTCAAGACCGTCACAGTTGTTGACTGGCTGACACTCGTCTCCGTCCTCCCTCCATCCGCTCAGACACTGGCAGGAGTGAGTCCCCGGTCCCGTCTTTATACATTTAGCCTGCAGGGGGCGGTAGCGAGTCAGGGATCAGGACTGTGAGGGATCAGGACCAAAGAGCTGGACATCAGTGAGTTCAGGTGACTTACGTTCACACTGCAGCCGCCTCGGCGAGGAGGAGCACAGGGGTCAGACTCCACACAGGTGATACCATCACCTTGGTAACCATGTTTACATACACACCTGAAACGTACACAGCACACACTGAATGAAACAGCACATGGGGGAGTTCACAGGTAATCAGATTACTGAGTTTCCCATGAGCACTTCGTCAGATCTGATTCTCCAGGTTGAAGAAATGAGGCTCACTTACTGTTTATAGTTAAAACTGATACAGGTAAACTCACCTGGTGGTCCCTTGGCTGAAGTCACAGTTGGCGTGGGCGTGACAAAACTGAGCCTGAACGCCGCAGGCCGCTGTTTGTCGGTCACAGAACTGACCAGTGAAACCCATCTGACACGAGTCCGGTTTACACCGACCATCTGAGTCTGGACGGTTGTCACACTGTCCATGGATACAGGGACAGGCTGTAGGCACACAGGTGAGCCTACATCATCATGACATCACACCTGCGTGTATGACGTCATCAGATGAGGGCACTCAGACTTACCTGTGTCACAGTTTGCGCCATATTTGTTGGAGAAGGAGCAGTACTGACAGCGAGAGCCTCTGAAGTTCGAATTACAGATACACGACCCATTTCCTCCAGTCCCCTCCATACACTGTAAAAACAACACTTCAGTTTCCTCCAGTCCCCTCCATACACTGTAAA
>NW_019444184.1:0-2744 GCF_002814215.2 Seriola lalandi dorsalis
CCCAAACCTCTCTCTTTCAATTCTCTGCTTTCATTTAATTGTTTCAGTCAGGGTTAAGGTTATATTCAAACTGCTACTCCCTGCTACCTTCATGGAAAACAGTACAATTTAAGAAAACGCTAAAGCAATAAAGCAATCATCTGTTGCCAAATGCTGTGAGAATTGTATCGTTATAATCACCATGGCATCCATTTAAAATGTCTATTGCTCTGTTTTCATAATAAAGTGAGATGTCCATTTTTCTCCCTGAGAAAACTAGTAATGAAGCACAGAATCAATTAGAAGTCCCTTTGGAGAGTGGAATTTGTGCTGTTCCATTACACAGTTCTTCTTTTTAGTCCAAACATTACTCTGCATGATATTCCCTGATCTGGCCTGTGTTTGCTTTTTCTCACTGTTTACTGCAACACTTCCAGGCCAACTCACATTTGATTTTCCCCACTGAGATTCCAAACACACTCCCCATACTCGCTCTGGAGAAAATGAGGCCGGAAAGGAGTAGTGGCGAATCATTCAAGGCTGTCCAAAGATCTCTATTACAAAAGCAGATTTTATTTTCACTTCCAACACAGACATCTTGGATAAAAGGCATGTCAAAGGCAACTGGGATAACTGGTTTTTCTCTTGGCATATTATTTTTCACTTATCAAATGTGTTTCCCTTACCAGCCTCGCAACCACAACCTACCCACCCAGTTCCTGGCTTTACTATATTAAGGAAAATTGAGAACGGATGGCAAGAGACAGAAGGCTTCATTGGATCTATCTATCCATCTATCTATAGAAAATGAGGTAGAGCTGGTGTGTGGGGGGTGGAAGGGGGTAAAAAGGAAAAAATTAAATTAAAAATAAGAGGAGAGCCTTGGCCATGTGTCAGTTGAGCATTTTTACATTAGCCATACGTAAGGTATTTCTTTCTTCCCCTCTTATTTGCCGCTAGAAGCACCAGGGCCATGGCCATGTGTGAATAATCACACAGAGGGCCTCAGAGGTGCCCTCACCGCCTTACAAGAGGCTGGGTGCAAGGGCAGATGGGGGAGGCGCAGGTTGAAGGACTTAAGGGGGGGAGTAAACGTTAACACGTTGAGGATTTGGATATCCTCACAAGCTTGTCTCATTAGCTGCTAATTGGCAAGACTTTCCCCCATCTTTTGTTCTGCATAAGGTTTGTCTTTTTTCTTTTTTGGGACGGAGGCAGAAGAGGAAGAGGTGGGGGCAGTGGGATGGTGAACTACATATTTCAAGTCCTCCATGCTTCGCTGAGAGAGTGTTAAGCCCATATTACAGCAACATAAACACTTCTGTCCTACGATTAACCTTAAAAAGCAACTGAGTGCAAAACTAAACGCTCAACCTGCTCAACCAAATTAGCAGAGATCAAGGAGAGAGCAAGATAGAAAGAAACAGAGAATGAACAGGAGTGAGAGAGAGGGCGAGAAGCAAGAACAGGGGTTATTTTTCCCCTTTTCCGCTTGTTCACCTTTCCCAAATGGGAAATCGTAGAAAAACATCAACACAGCTAAACGGCAAATTATTACCAAAGCTCCCTTCAGTGGTGGGTACAAAGCAGACATATTGGAGTTGTCATGCAGCGGGATGGCCAATACTTTCCTAGAATTATTCTGAGTATTGCACTCTTTGACAAACATTAAACAAGACAATAAAATACATAGGTAAAGGTGTATTTGCCTACAGGCCTAGATCTCTTGAAAGAAAGGCAAGAAGAAAGAAAATGAGAAAATAGGTCTCCATATTAACAACAATTTCCTGGCAATCCAAGTGAATTATACATTTACAGAAGTAGCCACTCGAGTCTGCATGAACCCTATCCTCAAGGCAGAACTTGGCCATGACTGGCAAAAAGGAGGGTCATGTGTGCAGCTTGAAGATTTTTTTCTGCCATTGTGATGGTTTGTCTGTGTCTTCACCTGTCTCTGACTCTCTCTCTTTCTCACTTTTTCTATCCCTTTGATACTTTAGAGATGAAACTGTGTCCTGAATGCCAATAAAGCCCGGACACATGGCAGGTCAATTGACCACTCCTGTTACTTTAGAGAATTTTAGTTTTTTCTAAAAGGGTATTGGATTTCAGGACCAGGTAATTCAGAGCAAACTATGTCTGTTGTAATCTATTTTAATGGATATCATTAAACTGAATACACAGAGCTATGTGTCTCTCCGTGTTTGCAGAGGGATTTTTATGATGAGTCAAAGAATACAGGATGTACCAATACTTGCTTTTACTGACAAGTGGTATAATATTATGCACTTTAAAAACTCCAGACTGTGTTCTTTATTACTAACAGGTGCATGATGTCATTACATTATTACAATTTATTTTTTGAAGTTGTGTTCACAGCTGAGGAAAGAGGGGAATATCTGAGGAATGTATAACTCATAATGGTGCAATGCTTATCAACAGCATGCAGGAGGAAACACTGGAAAAACTGAGCAAAAGTAACATGATGATTACAATTACGGTGAGAGTAAGGGCTCTGTTTTATGTTAAGAGAGATGTCAGAGAGGGTTAGGAAGCTGGGTCATAGCCTTCATTTGCTGTTTAACACCTGACACCAAGGCCTAACCAAGGTTCATAATTCATATGGAAAGAGAAGTGAAGAAAAAACGGAAAAGGGAATAAAGACTGTGGAAAAACCTAATCCCGGAGGACAGTCCTTCATCAGTCCTGTTTTTGGGATAGTATACTGACTTTCTGTCAAAAATCTCCTGTCACAACTGTGCTGT
>NW_019444185.1:0-2672 GCF_002814215.2 Seriola lalandi dorsalis
AACGTTTTCCTAACAAAAGTGGGTTGAAGTGTGTTGCTAAACTTTTACTTTGACCCACGTACCATTTTCCTAGAAGAGACACTGAGAAAAAGTAACACTGATGGAAAATGGTATCTTTGTGACTGAATGTTCAATACAATCAACTCTAAAAATTCTTAACCTTTGGAATCAACTGTGTGTTTGGAAAGCTGAGGTATCTGTGATACAAAAGACACTACTCAAGCCAACAGTGAAATTATCTTAGCAACTGACAAGCTGATTATATCCAGGTCTGTGTCTGTTTCCATTTGCAGGTTTCCATCCTCAACTCCAAGAGAAGCATGAACATCGGAATTTTCCTCAAGCAATTCAAGCGGTGAGTCAGTGACGTTCTTAAGGTGTGATTGATTTTGCCCCATAATCTCTTCGCGTTTCAGTGCAAAACAGCACAGGATGAGGCACATACACTAGTCTGCAACATGGCCACCTCATGCTCACAGCAAGTCCTGGCATGTCTGATCTACACTGTTCTTCAGCTCCAACAGGTTAGCTCCCTTGGGTAACCTGCAGATTACCTATTCCGAGGTATTGTAAATGTATTGCCTGGGGCTATTACACGTACGCAACAGATCTAACAGGAAATGGAAATATTCTCTACTTCTGTTAATGGTGACCATATTGATGATGCATTTGTGTGCAAACTGAAAGAAATGTCACCAGCAGCAAAACAGAACACACGGATCTACACATTAATCTAGATATCTAGTGCCTTTAACTACTGTATTTTCGTCCAACAATGTGTTTTTCTCTGTTTAAACCGGGTGACAAAGAATATTTCATTGGTGTCATGCCCTGTATGTCACGTGAAGATTGACATCAGAAGGGCAAGTGTTGGGATTTTGCAAAGCTTTTTCGAGCAGGTAGAGGCTTGTTGCTGTTAGACGCCCAAGTCTTCCAAAGATGCAAAAGTGTGGTTTTAACATGACACACGCTGCCCTTGAGATGTCCCAGCCCTAAAGAAAAACTTAAGATAATTAGTAACTAAACAACTGCACCCTGTCTCTCTCTTCACCTCCTTCCACAGGCCTGTAAAAGAAATGATTGAAGAAATTAAATCAGGAAGTAGTCTCAGTTTTGGTTCTGGAAAACTGAGGGAGCTGTGCAAGTTGCTACCAGATGAAGGGGAGGTATGTGTGTCAGCTGCTCATTTTTTCTAATGCGTTGTATAAATCTTACAACCTTGTAGCTCTTAACAACAATACAAATTAAAGTACAATATTTTTTTTCTGGGCCTTTTTAAATGGATGCAGGTGAAGCAGCTGGTCACTTTCAAGGGTGACCACTCCGCTCTCCCTGAAGCAGATCTGTTCATGCTAATGCTGGTCAAAATTCCCAGGTGAGCCACCTGTAATTCCAAGTGGTGCATGTGTTAAATACCAGTGGCGGTTTATTAATGATGGAAACTTTGTGTCTGTTAGTTATGAAGAGCGTCTCAGCAGCTTAGTGCTCAAAGAGGAATTTTTCCCCCTCGTGGAAGAAATGAAAGACTTCATTGGCACGTTGACAGCTGCTGGAAAGGGTATTGTGTGCTTTCCTGGATTTTAAATAGATAAGACTCATAAGAGATTTTGAGCAAAAAATAGAGTTTGGATTTAGAATTCACCCTTTGTGTCTTATTTTAGAGCTGTTGGAGTCTGATCATCTCCATTCTGTCATTCGCCTGGTGCTGAAGACTGGAAATTACATGAATGCTGTGAGTCTATAGTATGTGACAGTAGATTCTTAGATGACTTCCTTTTGTGATTTTGCATCTCTGAGTCTTATTTTCTATGATTTGATCACAGGGTGGCTATGCAGGCAGTGCCATTGGCTTCCGAATGGCTTCTCTGTTGAAGTTAGCAGACACCAAAGCAAACAAACCTGGAATGAACCTAATGCATTATGTTGTGATGGCAAGTATCTTTTATCACTTCGATCTGATTGCAATCTATAGTTTGTTTTAATGTATCTTTAGATATATGTGTTGAAATGTGATTTTTATACAAACTTTCATATTCACCACAGCAAGCTCAGAAAGCAGATATGGCCCTGCTTAAATTTCCAGAACAACTCAAACACATTGAAGCTGCAGCAAGGTAAACAATCTTGTTTTAAAGGCACTCATCCTTTTTTAAACTTCTTTTTTAATTGCTATGCTGTCATAATTGATCATTTTTTATTCTCTTAGAATGAATAAAGGTGATGTGGAAGCAGAGTTTGGAAGACTGGTAAAGAGAGTACGAGATGCCAATGCGGACACCTTGAAGCAGGAAGACCTAAAGGCACAGATGGAGGATTTTGTAAAGGTGAGGAAGCCTTCTGTTGGGGAATTCAGCCCAGTTTGTTTGAATTTTAATGGTGATCACATGTTCTAATGTTTGTATTTGGGCTCCATCTAGGAAGCTGAGGTCTGCTTGGCAGAAATGGAGACGGATCTACAGGAATTGCAATCAGTGAGTAACTCTGTGGCAGAGTACTTCTGTGAAGACCCAAACAAGTTCAAATTGGAGGAATGCTGCTCAATTTTCAACTCTTTTTGTGGAAGATTTCTGCGGGCCATGCAGGTAAGCGTATATACTGGCATGTTTTCATCAACTGAGGTAAAAAAACAAAACAAAACCCAACTCCTGATTGATCCATCAACTATGTGTTTT
>NW_019444186.1:0-2014 GCF_002814215.2 Seriola lalandi dorsalis
ATGCAAGTGGGCAGCTGACACATCAGTGGCACTGGCAGAAAGCATGCTGAAGTTGAAGGGCATCATCAGGAACCCATGCCTGGGAAAGGCAAGGATTTGGAACAACCCACTTCCAGCAATAGGGGAAAGCGGACCCAAAGCAGATCCAAGCCGAGGGCCAACGCCTGGTGGAGGAAGGGTGAAAGTTACGGGCTGTGGAACTTGGACTATAAAGGACCTAGACAAAGTTTGGCCTTTGGAGACTGGATCCCTTCCGCATCTCCTTCCTGCTGCCATCAGTGTACAAGAGTGACACTTCCAACATCAAGCCTGCACATACTGGCGGGGTGCAAGACTGCACTTAGCCAGGTGAGATGCGGGCGTCATGACAAGGTCCTCAGAGAGACGGAGAAAGTGTCAGACCCACATGAGACCAGCCCCATACATACAGCTCATCAAAGAAGAGAAGACCAAGAAGAGCCTGGGAGATGAAGGTGGACCTGTTGTCATCCAAACAACCCTGAGGCCTGACAAAGTCATACAGTATATAGTCAGAGTGGGCGAAGAGGATCATCCTGATTAAACTGACAGACCCATGGGAAGACTAGTACCAAAAAACATGCCACATTCAAAGTCACCGAGATGTCTGTCATTTTGATGTCTGATATGAACATTACCTCAGTACACAGAGTATCTATATCTTTAATTTAACAACAACTTTACCTGTACTCTTATATGAGAGTGATATCGATCTTGATAAATATTAATATCACGTTTTGTGTGAAAAATCCAGTCAGCTCAGCTCTCTCTATTTTCGTTTTTTTTTTTTTTATTATAACACAGTAAGATAACTCACGTTGTTTATTGTGTTTCGTGATCAGTTCAGCCTCCAGATGAATTCAAAACAATGATGTTTATATTGCACTGTTTAGTCTGCTGCGATAAGATGTCCTGATACTGTAATGTTCAAAAGTTTTCCCCCGGAAGCGGCACAACAACACTGCCCGTTTCTCCTAAAACACCTTGAGCATGAAGAATGAGGATGCTCTCTTCTTTTTCGCTGCTGTTCACAAGTGTTCGCCTCCCTTCAGGCTGCAATATTAATGGATGGCTTTTATTCTGGAGTGAGGAAGGTGACCTTCATGCATGTATGTGTCCGCAGAGAGGCTGATATTCCACTTTCCACCACCTGCCTTTTATTAAACGGGACATTTTTATACATGTGTCTATAAGTCTGATGTTGTCTATTATTTTGTTCATGTTTATCTGTCTGAGGGAAAACTTTGATGTGCCAGATGGAAGTGGATAGCAGTTTGAAAGAAGAGATTTAGCACGCCCTGTCTGAAAACATTGTTTTCGTAGAGACAGGTTGGTGAAAGAATAGAAACAGCAGCCTAGTTACATAATTTAATCTTGATCAGCCTTAAGTAAGATTAAAAAGTTTCTGCTTCAGGATTCATTTGGGTGTAAGTTATGAACAAAAAAAACGATCAAAGAGAATGGCCTGGAGTGAACCTGAAAATTTTAGCAACACTAAAAAATAACCATATAATATTCTGATAATTGTGTTAAATAAAAAATACATATACTGGATTGTTATTGTTATATTTTTTCTAACAAAGTCTCGAAACACCTGAAGAGCCATCCAGCTTCCTCTCTGCCTTTGTGCCTATCGAGCAGTGAGACATGAGCGACAGATCTTATGATGGAGAACGTAGCCCCAGACCTTGCTTTTACACCCCTCCCTTTGCCCTGGGTTCCTTCCTCTCGCTCAGAAAAGTGCTGGATGTGTGTGAATATGATGAATGTTGACAGCATGAGGAGGAAGTGGGTGAGGGGTTGGGGGTGGGGGTTGTGGCACTGCTGGTCCCACTTGCTCCGTCAGCTCCGGCAAGGCTAATGTTATTTGGCAGGGCTGGGTCAGGTGGCGTGATGGGACAGTTCATGGTGGCATGGTCCTGACAACACAGTGGACGTGCCGAAGACTCCGGCTTTTTTCATTTAGACCAGATAACCATGGTTTTGAAGCACAGCC
>NW_019444187.1:0-2741 GCF_002814215.2 Seriola lalandi dorsalis
GTGTTCATGAGTGCTGAAGTCAAGAATGTCTACTCTGCAGCTGGTCTGATGCCAAGGTCAGAAATGATCTAACACTGAATCCCTCATTGGGATCTTAAAGTCCTTGCCTCCTGCTCCCAATTACTATTTTTAAGCCCCTGACAGCTAAATTTGACAGTACTGACGTTTGTAGCCCTATAATGTAAGACAAATGTTGCTAACAAGACATTCTGGGATGACATGTATAAAGTCAGATGATTGGATAATAACCCAGGTTAGCCACTGAGGGCCTCTGAAAGGAATTTGCTTAGGAAATTCAGCCCTTTCAGGACAGTGAAATAATGCTGCATTGAAATAACAAAAACACATGTGGTTGATTTATTGCATATGATCCAGTATTTTGATAGAATTGCAAAAATCTCATAAATAATTCTAATTGTGTCATTTGCACTGATGCAACAAACTTAACAGGGAAAATAAAATATGCTGTCAGTTTAAGAATAAGATACAGATTCTGTTGTGGACCTCTGAGTGTAAAGGCTGTAAAACACAGGCATAGTACCATCATTACAATGTGGCACATATAGCAAAAAATGACAGCTCCTGAGCTGTATATGCTTTGGGGTTGTGTAAATGTTACAGGAAACACAATTTATCACATCTGACAAACATTAGGAGATGTAGGAATCTGCAGTCAAGCAAAATATCTCGACAGATAAGTATAAGCTGCATTTTTCTTCCTCTAGCAGAAAATCACTACAGGCTGGTGGGCACTGTAGTTGCCCACCAAATATCTACATCTACTGCATGACTATCTTGAAGCAGTGAATGTAACAGTGTGTCATTAAACACAAGGTAATAAACTCAGCATTTAACAGTGCAAAGATTGATTAGAAATGATTTTTATACCCACACACATTCAAATATACAGACAGTATAGGATGCAGTAAGGGCGTACCAGAATAAAATATGTGTAAAAGCGAAAGCATAACAAACATGGATTGTGGCCTGGCATGAACCCTGCACATGAGGGCCAAATAAAAAACACAGACATCCTCTCAAAAACAGACAAACAACAATGCATTAGAAATGTTTTTGTTGGGATTTTGTTGCAATCCTGTTTTCTGCCCACACATAAGAGGAAACAGACAACAGACTGAGGTGCTGGCACTCCTCAGCTAAAAGTACAGGACCCAGCTAAGTGAGTTTGGTAAGTACCATGAGTGCGGCCACCCTTTCACCCACCCTTCAAATGAGCCAAACCTGCCTAATAACCATAAAGAAGACCTATTTTGCTGAATTTGCTAGCTATTTGCGTGCTCTCTTCCACAGGGACAGAACAGCAGACAGATTTCATGAAGTGGACACTCATTTACTTATTAGTGGCCAGTTGCATCTTGTTAGCGGGCATTCAGTAATAAGAGGGTAGTGTACGTATTCACTCACAAACATGAAAAATAGTAGCACACATTGGTTCAAAAAAGACGAGACAGCAGGGTATGGCAAATAGAGAACATTGATTCATTCATAAGGTGGGATCCCTATTTTCTGCGTTAATATCTTAGATCATTGTTAAACACAGAAAGCGTAGCAACACAAAGTGAAAATATACAAGACAAAAAACTAACAGGGTATCCCCCTGATTTTTACGGAGTGAGAGCGAGCTCTTGCCAACCAGTTAGCTCCAGCCTGCGTGTATTTGGAAGATTCCAGATGTGTATTTACAAATCTAACGTGCCTACTTACACATCCTGTTGATGTACCCCTGACACCCGCAGTGTCCCACGGTAAAGAGTCTACAACACAAATCAAAACTCACGGGTGCATCTGTTGTTGCCTTCTGGGTTCCTCATCCCAAAGTATCCCATGGGGCAGGAGGCGAGGCACACGCCTATCTGACGGATGTCATTGCGCTCCAGGAAGATGAAGAGCTTGGGCTTACATTTAATGCAGCCGTTATACTCAGAGCATCGGTCACAGCCTTTGGGGCAAGATGGTGGCCCCTCAGTACTAACTGGAGAAACACAAGGTAAACAGAAGGAAAGTAACAGTAAGCAACAGAACAGCACAGTGTATCATTACAGAAAAAAACATAAACAGTTTGCAGCCAGATATGAATTTTAATGAAGAAATAAAAAGGGCATTTGTCAATATTCTGTGTATGAGAACAACATCAGGCAACTGTAATATTATGCTGGCATGTCCGCTGATCCAGCCATAAACCTGCCAGCACTTTATCACTCCAACAAGCAGGGCTTAATGCTTGCAGCTTAATCTAACCGGGGGCCAGGCCAAACATCTTTGTTTGAACAGTTACTCACTGTTTACTTCAAACTGCTTGCCGGAGATCCTTAACAGATTTTCATTTGGAGAAACCCGGGTAATTGGGGCTGACAGTCAAGCAAGAGCCAGTCAAAATCAGGCAACTCACATCACACAGAGCCTCCGCTGAGATCAGTCAGAAATGATCTTTGGCATTGGAAAAGTGCAGTAGTGACGGACATGACCAAGAGACGAATACCGAATGTGCAAAGCCAGTGTTTTTTTCTATGGTGGTACCAACCAGCAACTATCCCGCTGTCCTAAGTCTGAAAATGCTCTGCAGATGCATTTACACTTCACCTCCTTGTAATCCCGAGCTCAGACATTAATCCAATTCCTTCATCTTCCAAAAAAGCAAAGCCGCGGTGCACACAACCAGTAATCTGAATCATTTCTAGGAAAAGTGAGTCAAAGTGCACATCCTTGTTCTAGGAGTCGTT
>NW_019444188.1:0-1972 GCF_002814215.2 Seriola lalandi dorsalis
TTTAATATTAATATTTTTAATATTAATATTTCCTTAATTTGTGATAGCCAATAAATTGATAAACAACCGAAATCTAACACATTTGGTGTCCAGCTCATGAGGTAGAGTACTGTTAACATAATGGTGCCGCCCGGGTGAGGCCGAGTACTAATGATGCCCCCGTGTGAGGCCGAGTAATAATGATTTCCAGTTACTAATAGAGCTCAGACCCAACACCTTGGATATATTTCTCAAATGATAAAAATAAGAATAATAATAATAAGATTCAATCCAACTGATTTTAGACTGAGAGAAAGAAAATTTAAATAAACCACAAAATACAGGTTGTATGATTAAGAATGCAGCTTTGCAGAGAAGGTGTCTGGTCTCATGTTATTAATTTAAGAAATACATCCAGACATTAAAGAGGAGGAAACAATGATGTCTGGACAGATACAACAACATAAGCAAATCCAATGCAATTCAGCTGTTGCAATAGGAGTCAGTCATTGCTGTGATCTTAACTGTTTCATAACACAAAGTAGTATTCAGAAAAAAGCAAAGCCTACAAAATTGAAAAGCACACAACTGCTACTGCCCAGCAGATTTTATTAAACCCAAAAATCATTCTGACCAGTATATATCACGAATGGCACAAATGAGCTGACTTGCACCTATTCAAAAACCTGACTATGAAATGTGTACGGCAAGTTGTGCATGGATAGCATGTTGAACCATCAAGCAAAAGGTTAGTTAACTTCGCTGGCTGTTGCTGACTTTGCAGTGAGGCTGAACCCTCATCTGCAAGCAATGCAGCAATGTCCCGGTGCCTTCCGATAACATTTTAGACACCTGGAGAAATGGTAGTTATGTGCAGAAGGAAAGGAAAGATGGAGCAGAGAGGGAGAGAATAAAAAAAAGAAAGGCCCTCGACACAGACGCAGATAAAGGCTGCAAAATAAGCAGTCTCTTTCTTTTTAAAACGTGTAGGCTGAAATTGTTTTGTGTGTCTGCCTTGTACATTTGTGTTTGCTATGATGAGTGAGTTTTGAGGGGTTGCCCACAGCCATAGCCATACCATGCCAGATAGTCCACTTGATGGTCAGTCCCAAATTTTTGTATTTTATAATCTGGATAACTTTCCTTCTGTATGAACACAGTGGCCAAATTTAACTGGTCTGCTACATCAACACATAGGGTTAGCCTACAAAATTAGCGATCTGATGGTTAGCATGAACAGAGTGTCATGCCCCTGGTGTGTGCACAGCTGCTCTAGCTGAAGCACACTGAAATGACAGCAAGGAGCTGTTAAATGGTATTTCAACTTGCCTGTCTGACATAAGCAAGATTGCTGTCTGACAGAAAGCCTGAGCAGATAACCAAGTGTATTCAGGGGGTGATAATAATTGTGAGCCAGAGACATGATGTGCACAGACAGAGCGATGAAGTCAAAGAGATTTTCTGTCAGCACAAACTTGTGTCTTGTCGACTTTGTTATAATCATATTGACAACAAATTTATAACAAGATAAAATTTGTTTTATAATATGTAACCTCTGTAAAATGACTTGATTCACATCCAAAGAACAATGGAATTAACGTGGTACAATACTAAGGTGCCAAAGTGATGCCCCTTTTCAAACAGGTGAAAGAGAATATTCATATAATCTCTCAAGGCTAATTATTTTAGAGCTTAATTTAGCAAGTATTTAAATTCATTACCTATTCTGGCCAAAATCTATCACTGACATTTGGACTTATTTTTAGTCTCCATCTGAATCACCCAAAGCGACCAACAACATGGGGCCTTTTCTGCCTTTGCCTTTGCCTTTTTTTTTCATGGGATAAAATATTAACGTTGAAGTCTTGATAAAATGATGACATCTTATCAATTACTGATGGGTTTAAAAGTGCAGGGGAAATAGAAAGCCTTAATGTCCTTTTTCACCCCGTGGAAAAAAGACTGATGTTGTGGAATATTTATACACCAGCAA
>NW_019444189.1:0-1995 GCF_002814215.2 Seriola lalandi dorsalis
AACGACTACTGTGACTTCTGCCTGGGAGACCAGGACTCCAACAGGAAGACAGGCCAGGCCGAGGAGCTGGTGTCCTGCTCTGACTGTGGACGCTCTGGTGAGTCCACAACCTCCACAACTTTTTCCATTAAAACTGCTGGTTCTTTGTTGACGTCAGCATTTAAACCTGTATTAATAGTTTTGTTTTCCTGCCAGTCAAATTAGTGGATTTAAAAGAATCTCATGTGAGTGACTTTAGAGAGGACCAGTCTTATTAAAGTAGTAGTTAAACATATTGATCTATACTCTTATTTGCTTTCTTGTTAGATGAAAAGGCTGATTCCACCCTCATGGCTGTGTGTGGCAGGTTAGCGAAGTGTATCTTAGCTAGTTTGAGGAAACAGTTAGCATGGCTTCATCTCAAGGTAACAAAATCTGCCCAGCAGCATCTCCAAAGCTCACTAATTATATCTTTTGATTTTATGATAAGTTTTGCCTTAATTATAAAAAAGAGATAAAAATTAATTAGTTAATTAGTGAGCTTCAGCTGTGCTGGTAGGCAGATTTTATTACCTACGAACAGAGCTACGCTGGCTGTTTTCCCTTGTTCCCAGTATTTAAGTCAGGCTAAGATAAGCTAAGCTAACTCTCACCTGGCTTTAGCTTCATATTTAGCATACCAACATTAAAGTGACATCAGTCTTTTCATTTCATGTCAGGAAAGGAAGTAACCATATTTACCAAAATGTCACATTACTTCTCTACAAAATAAAAAAGATTTTCAGAAGTTAGCTGCCTGCTAGACTCATGCTTTAATTTGTGTTTACTGCACATCTCATTTTTGTTTCCCTGTACTTCCTTTTTATCCACAATCTTGTTCATGTGTATTCCTCGCTTCCTTGCGATGTTTATCTTTGCTACATGGACTAAAATGGTGCCTATCTGATGCAGTTTAAGACTCTGCATCAAATATAGATGTGGATTAATAATTACTTAATATCTCTGGGTAATATATTTTGGAATATACAGTTATTACAAAGTCTAGCTGGGCCTTTAGCATTTACATTAATGTTCATACAGTTTATTCTAGTTCACTAAAATACAGTCTTATATAGTCGTTTCAAATCATATGGTCAGACCAGCTTGTGTTTTCAGTTGATGATGTAGAATTCATTAGACATTTATGTTGTGCAGTGCATTGAGCTTTCATGTTGCTACAGTGTCTTTTCAATGGGTTATCAATGAGCCTTGTAGACGATGATAATTGAGAGCCAACTCCTGAAACTTTCATTTTCCATTTAGAATAATATTGATTCATAGGCTCGGCTGCTTGCTTCCATCCTGCATGCTTCTCCATGTCAGCCTCGTCCATCAGGTCTTCTGCCTTTTGACGACATGCCTTCACTCTTTTGTTGCTCAGTTTTCATGCATTATCTTATGGCACATTTGGCTGCATTTTTTGTTTCTTTCCCCCTTTTTTTTCCCCCACACTAGCCAAAGCCGCATCTGCTGGATATCAGCTCAACCGAGAGTATGGTATTCATTTCAGCAAGTGAGATGTTTTCTTGCTACGGTAGAGTTTGTTAGAACAGCTGGCAGAGTGTGTGGCCTTGTCTGTGTTGCTCTGATGCTGATGTTTCCATGGTAGCTGGAAGAGGAGGAGTGAAGAAGGATGGGAGGAAGATGAGTGCTCTCGAAGAATTGTTCAGCAACACGTCAGACAGCGAGGCCTCCACGTTTCAAGGCTTTGAAGAAGCAGAGCTGGAAGACATTTTGTTGTCAGACGATGATGATGCTGTGGCTGACAGCCGATAACACGATGGCTTGACTAGTTGGACCGTGTGGCAATAAAAATCTGAAGGCTGAAGGCACAGACTGGACTACAGTGGCTCACCTTGAAGATGCCTCTACCTGAAAAGTCACTGGAATATTCTGAACTCTTTTATTTACACATGAAGCCAGCTTCTTCTTGAAAATGATGGATACAATGGCTTTTTTTCTTCTTTTTTTTTTTTT
>NW_019444190.1:0-1995 GCF_002814215.2 Seriola lalandi dorsalis
GGAGATCCACTGCATGTGGTTTCCAATAAACAGAACAGGAGGTCATCTGATGAGAAATAAGATCAAGGTAAGAGTCTTTCTGTCTGTGGCAATCTTTGGCATGATGCAACCCCTCTGATTTCAAACACTTTTCCTGTCATTTGGGGATTCCTTGCTATTGTCCAAAGTAAATTTAATATTTCCTGTTCGTTATCTGGTTCCTGCATACAATACAGTCACCCTGCTAAGGTGCTGAAGGATTTCCATTGCTGACTATGCAATCATCAACCTGAGGACATATCAACCTAAATCAACAGAATGTGGTCACTTATTTTTGTTGATGAAATAAAGGCCATGAAAAGAAACAACAAAGTTCACATTGGTGGAGCGAAACTCTCAACAACTACTGGATGGATTGCCATTAAGTTTGTTACAGATATTCAGGATGAACTGTAATCATTTTGCATAGCAGGGATCTCTATTTTCTTTCATTTCCTGTTGTGTCTAAAATCACTCACTCATTCACTCCTCCTTACTCACTATCCAGGGAGTTCAATATAGAGGACTTTATCACGAGCTCATCAGTAAAGACTTTCGGACACTACTCAGGTCATTTTCTCTGCACTGTTTTTCTGTCTTCAACGCAAGTGCAATGCATGACAGTATATATTGCTTGATTTGTGACCATTGTACAGTACTTTTCACGATGCATTGTGGGATACTATGAATCCACTATACAGGGTATAATAACTTACACTATACATTCGGACAGCACTACAAAATGGCAAACTCCCTATGTATTAGACTATATAGAGAGTAGTGAATGATTTCGGACACAGCCTTGTTCTTCCTTTCTTCACCTACCTTGCTTCCTTTTCTTATCACTGATTGGCTCTTTCGCCTTCCACCCCTCATTTAACTGATTGAGTTCACCTGGATGATGATGTGTGCGTGCAGTAAAAGTCATTACAATGTTCTCTCGCCAAAGGTTTGACGGCGGAAATGGCTGATCATTTCTGGGATATGTTCCAAAGTTTTGTAGTGATACTGTACACATTTACAGTATCCTCCTTGAGAGCAAACATGATTTCCAGATATGAACTGTGCTCAGATTAATGATCAAGGGAAGAATGCAGTCCTTGGCCAAGGAATTCATCTCTCTCAACACTGTGGTATGTAGCCAGTGTTAACTCGCAGTGGGGAGTTTGTGCAGTGTGAGGTCTCCATAGAAATGAAGGAAAGTTAATTGAAATTATAAACTGAATTTGAAGACAAATGGCTTCTCTTGCATAACAACGTGTTGGGTATTGAATACAAGTTGTAATTTTACTCTGAAATTCGCATGAGCTTCTGCCAAAGTTGGGAGTGAATTATCTTAAACCGATAAGTAAGACACCCCTTTTTCTAAACAAGATGAATCAGTGGAACCTGAGCGGTCTGATGTTTCATGCAATTTTCCAAGCAGTTAAAAATAAAGACAGAGTAATATCTATGATCTACTACTACTACTACTACTACTACACACCAAAAGCCTTATTAGGAAATCCTGTTTACAGAGCCTGTACAGCCACCATGGCACTGGGATTGCTTCTCTCGCACAAAATAAAGAAAATGGCTTCAAATGCCGGCACAGATTCAAGGAATCTGTGGGCACAGAGGGATCTCTGTTTGACTCATGCATTTTCCATGATCACATTACGGTAAATGAATAATCTCTGATACAGAGAGGGTGAGAAGTGACATTTGGTTGCCAAAGCTTTTCTCTAGAAACTCAAGGTCGTACAGTCATCGTCACAGGTGATAATCTCTGGTTTGGTCTGCCCTCCTTCCTTTACATGTTGTCAAGTGTTTTCCCTTGTTTTTGCAATTGTAATATTATGACAGCCATTTCCCCTTTGTGATAGGAAAATGTTTAGGAAAGACCTAACATTTCCCACAAGAGTCCCTTAGATCCTTTCAGCAGTTTAATTGCCAAGGCAACTCATTCCTTTCACTCACCCCCCCCCCCCCCCCCCC
>NW_019444191.1:0-2740 GCF_002814215.2 Seriola lalandi dorsalis
CCCAACTCTCCACAGAGAGGGAGTAGAAACCACGGAGCCCCAACTTGTAATTACCCCATGGAAGGCAATGCTACTCCCTCTCTCTCCATCCCCTCTGGAGCCCTTTGAAGATGCCCCATAGGGAGTTTGTGGTAATCAGGACACATGACTCATTGATTACGCCTTTGCGGTCTTCCAGGAACACAGGACAAGAAGTGGACGCAGCAGGGGGAGAGGGCAGTCGCCTCAGATCGTGCAGATAGACCGGAGGCGCAGTTTTGCTGGATGGACAGCATGGTTTTAGACATTAGACGCCATAAAGAATCGGATGTGCATTGTTATTCTGGTGGTTAGCTCAGTCAGTCTGTTAAAGTGGCTATTCATTACTGTCTGGAACAAGGATGAGCAACCATACGCCAATAAAAACCACAGGTCTGCATGTTTTTATCCCAGCCAAACTCATTAGTACACCAATTAGTACAATGCCAGCCAGGGAGAGGAGGAACTAAACAGTGAATGCACCTGATGCAGTGTTGGGTTTAAATAAAACACATATATTGTACGTTATTATCCAATATGAACAAAACCCACAGCATAAAAAAATTATATATAGTGTAAAATATAGAAACTATTGTGTGGTGCATGAACGTACACTTTGAGTATTTTTTCTTACATGATTATGGCTTGTGTCATATACATTTGATACAAAATACTCACATTATATTTTGGATATGCCACTTTAATACCACATAATTACACTGTAAACATGTAGGAGGTAGTTTTGCAAATAGTCTGTTTAAAACTGGCCATAGTACACAAAATGAGATCTCATAGCTCTTCATGGGAAATGGTTTACTGTTCCTGAGACTTATAATTAGTCACATAACCTGTATTTTTGCTCCACTCTCTTTGCCATTTCTTATATCACTGTCAAACAATACACTCAGTTGAATGTCCTAAAACAGGGAGGATATTTCACACATTTTAAATGAAAAAGGATTATAAAGATTATTATACTATTATATAATAACAACAAAGCAATTATGTCAATTAATTTTGTGAAACAAAAGGTTACATATCTACATAGCTGGACAGGGAAAGCCTCTTAGAAGATGCTTCATTTAGCATTGAGAAAGACATGATGGGCAAACAGAATAGGCAAAGCGAGCAGACCATAAAAAGGATCATAAAAGATGTCTTTTGATGTTTCTGGGCTTCCACGCTGGACACCTGTGGGGTTGAACCCGGTGACTGGCTGTCCTATGTGAACATGTTGAGTAGAGGTAATTGGGTCATTGCTTGTCAAGAAGCTGTATTAAAGCCTGAGGCAATGCTTCAGGCACTGAAAATGTGCATTAATTGCATTGTGCATAAAAAGTATAAATATACTGTATATCTAACAGTTTCTATGACTACCAACTGTTGTTGGTTAAAAAAACAAAACAAAAGAAATTTTATTTTTTTTTGTTGTGCAACTTTGTCTCTCTTTGCCTTCATCATAGCTCACACAAATAGAAAGCCATATTTTTTCGGTTAGCTGTCATGAATGATATATGCTATATGGTTTCTATTTGTATCGAATTGTCTTTTTGGCAGTCAAGCGTTGTGGATGTCTTGCTTTTCTCACACAGGTCTGCGGCTGATGCCTCCTGCCTTCCCTGAGAGAGCATTAGTGGTGTGGGGTGTGTCGTTCAGGCCTGTTCAGAAGGCAAAACAAGAATCAGGGGAGCGTTCAGCTGCAGACAAGCTACCTACACACCCAAGTCATTGTTGATGACCACACCGGAACAATAGTAGTCTTGGAGTAGCAGAAAAGGCCTGCAGCAGAGAAAGTTCAAAAGCCAATAAAGGAATGCTGTCCACTTACCAGAGGGTTGCAGAGAGGCCCATTGGTCACATTGTGTCTTTATCTTGTCAGAGATGAGGAGCTTTTGTACTGCAGATGATATGTTAGCGTATTTCCTCTACTTGTTTGTCTCCATTCACATTGTGATCGTTGGATGATAACATTTGAAGCACTCAAAGTCTGCGTTTTTGTGTTAAAAGTAAACCATAAATAAGACAAGTGTCATGCAGATGGAGCTTGTGTTTGCCTTGTGTATTCGTGTGTCCTCATCTGCATCTGTGTGTCCGCAGGATTTTAAATGATTGGTATTATGTAAGGTGGTGCCCATTTAAAGGTCGATAATTCTTTATTTGCCTACATTTAGCATCTTCTTGCCTCCCGTCCTTTGCAAAGAGAATAGCCAGCCTAATCAGGGTCTTCTTTGGGGGTGGGCTGGGCTTATTTGCCAATTGACATTTGGTGAAAGGGTGTTAGATGAAAAAAGCACCTCACACCATGAGGTAGAAGCCTCACACCAAAACTCATTCAGACATGTTGTGTTTGTGTGTCAAGAGGAACTTGTGTTTGTGTGTAAAGGGGAACTCGTTTTACCACTAGCTCCTCAGAGCAGAACACACTCTCTCTGAGCTGTGTGAAGTGTGTTGATCCATGGCGTTGGATTTTGCCAATCAGTTATTTTTATGTACTCAGAAGTAGCTTGGATAAATTTTACCACTGTATTCTCTTTTGGTTGTTTTCACAGCATAATGGATTTAATTACACGTTTATAACATGGGAACTGTTATCTTAGCCTTATCATTAGAGTATCACAGGCTGATTGCATCGCTTACCCTGTAATTATGTTACTTTAGTGGGACAACAAGATGGGTGCGATTGTGCAATACTATAGTCATGTAGGTCTTAATTGAAAATGCC
>NW_019444192.1:0-2738 GCF_002814215.2 Seriola lalandi dorsalis
AAAACGGGAGGCATCCCTGACCCTAACTCTGTCAAAATTTCTCCTTTTTACCCCAAACATCGGTAAAGTTCAGCCTCATCGAAAATAAGGGATAATACCTGTTTACAATGAAAGGGTGAGTGTAAGCTTTTGGGTCACGAATAAGTAGCTTAGCACGAGTAAAGTTTTTCATGTCTATTTTTTTCTACAAGGGAGGCGGGGAGGAGACGGCGAGGCTAGCTAGCTAGCTTGCTAAGCTACTTTTATTTTGGTGTAGGACAAAAAATACAAACGACAGCACCGTTACCGAAACGGTTTTGTCACGGATATTCTCGTTAAGTTAAGCCGCTAGTCGTTTCGTTTCGGTCGCGACTAAGCAAAGTTAGCTAGCAAGCTGTTACTGGGAAGCTGAGTCAGTAAACCCAATGTAGCTAAGCTAAACAGACAGATCCTGGACCTCAGATAATATGTGTGCTTGCGTCAAAATCGACAGCAGCTCCGTTAAATTTCGGCTAAGGGAGCGTAGCCAAGTCAGGTAACTAAGTTATAAGAGAATTTGCTGAGCAGGTAGTGTATGTTGGTCAACTGTGTCAGCAAACGTTAGACCAACTTCAGAGTTTGTGGCAGCTTGCTGTGTGTAACTTGATCTGTCAAAGTAACGCACTAGCAATGATGCCTCACGTTTTGGCTTACACATTTTTGGCAAAGGTGTCGATTCTCAGATAACGCGAGGACGATTAACGCTGTACTGGGTTAATTGTTCAGATAGGATTTCACAGACTTTACCGTCTGAAGCGTGGACGGATGCTGGCTCTGTAAATCTCGATGAACAACACACGTGACCAACAACTGTTTTTGGATGTGTATTCGTCCTAAAAATACCACAGTGAACCCCTCAACCAGGCAAACTGGACTGTCGTGTTTGGATCAACAAGACACAAATCAAAGTTCTTTAAAATAGAATATGTAACTGTTCATTTTTAGCAGGTCCCGTATCCATCCCACTTTGCTGTGGATTGCCATCTGTGAAGTGGCACACCTTCCACCTACTCTGGATTGCCTGTCACGTGACCATACTCAGGGGATTAATTATGGCTGCACTAATGAGCATTTTAATCATCAATTTATCTGGCATGTCATTTTTTTGTGACTAATTGAAATTGATGAAAGATACCCATCACAGGTTCCTAAAGCACAACATCCACAGATAGCTTATTTTGTCTGACCAACAATCCAAAGATTTTAAGTTCACTATTGCGGAAGTCAAAGAAAAACGTCAAATCCTTACAATTCAGAAGATGCAACTCAGTAATCTTCCCTAGTTTAGCAAGAAAATTACCTAAAAGATTAATCAGTTATCAAAATAGTTGCTAGTTTGGGAAAGTTTGAAGGGAAAAAAAAGATTCAGAGTACTACTAAGTTATCAAGATCCTGTGGCATCCTATTGTCATTTTCACTCCTGTACAATTGCTCTTTAATGCATTTTGAGTCAAATAATCCTGAACATAATGGTGTACCCGTTGTCAGTTATTTGACCGTTTTGCTCTTGTTCCAGTAGCCGGATCGAGCTGGGGGATGTTACGCCCCACAACATTAAGCAGCTGAAACGCCTGAACCAGGTCATCTTCCCTGTGAGCTACAACGACAAGTTTTACAAAGATGTACTGGAAGTGGGAGAGCTTGCAAAGCTAGGTAAGACTGATGTAACTCGCATAACTTCAAATAAATCCTTTTTAAAGATTGCATGACTCTACTAGAAGTTATTACTGTTTAGGTTGTAAGACATGAGAGATTCCCTGTCTGTTGGTGGTGTTTCAGTGTTACCACTTCCTTCTTTTGCAGCATACTTCAATGACATTGCAGTGGGTGCTGTGTGCTGCAGAGTGGACCACTCTCAGAACCAGAAGAGACTGTACATTATGACACTCGGCTGTCTAGCACCCTACCGTAGACTTGGAATTGGTAAGGAGCTCTGAATCTCTAGAAAACGTTAAAATGCACTTTGTGATCTTGTGTTTTGTTTTTCAAACTTTGTCTTTGTGTCTCTGTCAGGTACAAAGATGCTGAATCATGTGCTAAACATCTGTGAGAAGGATGGCACTTTTGACAACATTTACCTGTGAGTTTTTTGCCTCAACCTGCAGTTGACACATATTTTCAGGGTAGATTAATAGTAAGCATAAATCAATATATTCTGTTGTTAACTGTTACTTTTTGACAAAGTCCTCTGTTTGACCACTAACTTAAATCCTTTTTCCCCTACCCACAGTCATGTGCAGATCAGCAATGAGTCAGCCATTGACTTTTACCAGAAGTTTGGCTTTGAGATCATCGAAACAAAAAAGAATTACTACAAGAGGATAGAGCCCGCAGATGCCCATGTGTTGCAGAAGAGCCTGCGCAGCCCATGTGCACCCCCCACCGGAGAGCTTCAGAAGGCAGAGTAGGAGCACATCATGGAAAGAGCACAGATGTGCCTGCCTCCACAGAAACAGAACTGTGACAAATGCCCCAGGGTCGACACATTCAACACTTTCTTCAAAGGACGCTAAAAAGAGAAAACAAATTTAAAGTACAAAAATTGCTGCATTTATTTTGCAAAGGGGTCCCCTTTGATTTTTGCATATTTTATTGCTCCCCTTCCCTCATACAGATAATGACAGAAATGAAATGACAAAATGACAAAAAAGCTCAGTATCCAGAAGTGTTCCTATTGACAACGTTGCCAACTTCAGACAGTTTTAGACATGGTGGAGGGG
>NW_019444193.1:0-2738 GCF_002814215.2 Seriola lalandi dorsalis
AAAAAAAAAAAAATATGATAACACCATAACCAAAATAAGGCGCAGCAACGAGAAAACATTACAGAGATCCCACCGTTACGAGCACTACATTATTTCTCAGTAGCTCCACACAAATAGATGGACTAAGAAATAAATATTGTTGGAGATGGTGGATAAATTATTGGAGATGCTAACTATTCAATAGAAGCATGGTGTCATGCCATTAAGTAGACCCCTCTCCTAGGGGACAAGTTGAATAATGTACAGTGATCAAAATTTCATTAATCTTTTGCATGATTAAAATGTGGTAAATAAAATATATCTGTGAGCAGCAGTGAGAGCATTGTAAAAGACGGGTCTACATAAAGCAATGAGAGATTGATGGGTCTGAGCACTGAGCAGGCACTGTGGGAGTTTAGTTCACAGATCTAGAAGTTTGATGAACTGGAAAACAATACCCTCTATTGAAATATTGATTTTTTTTTTTCCATGTAAGACTGATTTTGCCAGGGGAGACGGCCACATCTGACACCCAAGATGTGACCCTGCCCGTCTCTGTGGGGCTGTGCTACCCACGCTGACAGCCATCAGCTCCTAGCGTTGATGGAGGGCGATAATAACACCCGAGGCAGCCCTGTGTGGGCCTTATCCTTGCATTCTCCGTATGCAAATCATTAGCTACTTCCTCCTTTGTTAAAAAAGGTTTGTACAGAGTGCTCCTCTTCCTTTATCATTCCTACTGCCAAGCCTGTGGAAATGAAAAGCAATGCAAATATGCCTGGCTTTTAGGAGTCGGCAGATAAAGCAGGGAGACCTTCAAACTGCAATGCTTCATCCGCTTCAGTTTAGCCTTGACCGAGGCATGCAAATTATACCTGAGACGTCGGGAGAGTGACGCCGTGAGCTGCACAGGCGCAAAGCTGGGGCTCGAGATAGGCAAATCTCTCCTGGAGCAGGGTTAATTGGCAGAAAATATCTATAGAAAGGTTTAGAAAAAAGGGGGTTGTGAAGTCTCACCAGAAAAAGCACACATATTTATGCCCCATACTGTTTGAGTCTTGACAGTGAAACGCTTGCGCAGCAGTTGGGCCTCTCATTTTGTCATTCTGCTTCCAGGCAGGGATGTGTTCTACTGCTGACCCAGGTACAAGGTGCAATTCAGCACTGCTTTATCAGATCACTATTACATTCTCAATTCTCACTGGAGTTTTATGGAACCTTTCAGGAAGACTCCTGTTGTGGTGTGATCCTCATTGTGTTGCTGGATGCTGGTTTGCGTATTGGGTGCTGCCGAGATAACATCTATGAGCCAAAAAATGGGTAAAGGAGAGCTTGCGGCAAAACTGAAAAGAGTATAAGTAAACAAAGCCTAGATTATACACATCCACAGAGGGTGAGGAGGCATATTAATGGCAGAGAATGCAGTTTAGGTTATGCATATCGAACTGAATCGTTGCATGAATGGAGAACACCACTATATTTAATAAGAAAAAAAACAAACATTTGTGCTTATTTGTATTTATATAACATTTTTTCATAATCAGCCTCAAGTTGATTTACATAAAGCAACAGTATATCTGAAAGCTTCAGCTGGCTGTGATCAGTTCAGTCATGTACTGTAATTATCTAAATGTTGCTAAACACACCTGAATCTCCATCTGACTTCTCGTTTAGCCCATAATTTATGGTTTTGTTTTAGCATCGACTTTTCCTGTTAATTTCATGTGGGCTACTGCCGAGGCTCATGACAGTGGACATGCAGCCCCAGGTTTGCGGGGGGGGGGCTTTTATGTGGCCTGACTGGTCCACGTGGAGTTATCAAGAAGTGCAGGCTATTAATGTAACTTTGAGGTCAAAGGGCAGCAGCACACGTTGACCTGATGATTGGTCATGAGGAAATAGCACATCGCTTCATTTCCTACCATGATGGATTGTTGGACTTGCATTTAGTGCGGATTTCTCTGACACTTGTTGAAAGACAGGAGGATAAAGAACACAGCCAGGGAGAGATAAAGACAGGTGGAGGGATTCAGAGGAGGAGGGGTTGGAGAAGAGGATGGGAAATGGTAGGGGTTCCCCAGTGTGTTTTCACCTGCGGTTTGAGCTGGCTCGTAACAATCTCGCCCGACTCCCTGAAGTACTGTGTGCCAGCGACGACATAAGCCGCTGGCGCACAGCACTTCAGGGAGATCCACATAGGATGAAGGTGAAGAGGCATAAAGGATGTGACAAAACCAAGTCTCAACGTTGGTCATATAGCCAGGAAGTTTTACTTAAACTGCAGTTTGTCTGTAATTTTGAGTAAATTCAAGAAACCTTTTCTCTGATTCTGTTTTTGCTTTTCTACTACAAAACGTTAATCATTGTTATGTTTTTTTTCTTTTTTGTAACATTCACCCAGCTTGTAAACTGATGCCGTCTTAGATTTGAACACAGCAATGCTCTTGAGAAAGTAACAAGAAACAAAGAAACTGGACTGTGTCTGGTGATGTGATGTCTAGAAGGTAGTGTATTGAAGATGAAACACATCTGAGTGCAAAATTAAAAAGGTATTGCGTCAGATTTTGTTTTCCCGTTCCGTCTCTGTATTCCTACTTTTACTCAACAAAAAGATTTGTGTTGATTTTTTCTTTTTTTAAGCTCTGGCTTCCAGTAGATGTAGAGGTAAGCTCATTGTAATTTGAATAACCAAACACCAAAAAAGTAAGAAGATAATCCAAATGATATGATCAAAGACAGGATTTTCTGTTGCTGAGTCA
>NW_019444194.1:0-3792 GCF_002814215.2 Seriola lalandi dorsalis
CACACACACACACACACACACACAGAAGATAATCCCTGAGCAGACTAACCTTGTGAGTGACCCACAGAAGATAAGTGTGCAATTTAGTTTCCTCCCAAATTGAGAAATACAAGGCGATGAACTGCCTCTGGCGTGTTGTTACAAATGGCTCCCTTCTAGCACAGGTACTGTGAAGATGAGCAGATCAGCAGTCAATCTCAGCACATACTTCGGAATCTGTAGGGACTTCAAATTGAGGCAGTGTCACTGTGCCTTTCAATCTTTTTTGAGTGCTTTTATTAAGCATCTGTTGGTAGCAGGAATTTTAACACATAATTTTAAATTCTGTCAGAGACTTAGTTTACCTTGTTTCAGTCCTCATCACTGTAAATTGATGCATCGATCTTGTTGCAATGGCAGACTAGCTGCAAATGCAAGTGGGACTGGGGAGTGAAGATTACTGCCAAAACCTTTGTCTGATCCTGATGTGTAATTCCTCACCCTGTCCAGCCTCATTGCTTCAGAACCTTTGATTACTACAGTGATTGTTGTGTTATGCGTAAATCTTTCAGTCACAGCAGGGACACGGTGGCATTATCCAACACTATGTCAATAGAGGAGACTAACATTTAGTGGAGTTAACAGTGACTCTAGCTGTCCCAGTGTAGCATGCCTGCCAGGCTTTTTCCAAATGTTGTTGACTACAGACCCTCATTCAGCCTGACGACAGCCAGCAGCTCACATCCAGTCCACCAGCCTCATCTCCTGCACTGGCAGACTGCAGTGCAGTCTAAACAGCCGTCATCTAATGCAGAGTCTGCTGGTGGCCCAGCATCACTGATGATTTTCACCACTGTCTTTTAACCCTTCATTGAAACCTGTTTTTTGGGCCAGAGGAAAGCACTACTGGAAGTAGTAAGGCTGATGTAATGAGTAGGAACAGCAGCTGAAGCTAAATTTACCTTAGCTGAATAAGCAAATGCTCTGTCACCTGAATGTTATTGTATTTGATTGAAGAGGTTTGTAATCCTCCAGAATATTTTAGTATGCAATACACTCTAATGTTGACTGCTGTTGGAGAGTGTCCTTGCACAATCGCATGTTGTGCTTTTGTTCCCACTGTCATATTGTATTGATGGTCTTCTATTCTGGGTTTTGAACAACATAATGACTGCCCTAATTTTTCATCAGTTGGCGGGGGACAATGTTGCCTGTTGGTCATCTTGCTGGACATTCTGGCAGGCGCCACAACCCCAAACAGTAGGCTGATGATCAAGAAACCACTGAATTGATTCTGAAAAAAGCTCCGCTCCCTGACACTCACTGCACCACAATCTGTCCTCTCGCCACTGGCTCCCCTTGATCTCAGTGTGATTCAGCTTGCACGTGCCATATGGACTAACCTGGTTTTACCACAACTGCTACTCCTCCGTGGAGACCTGCAAGCATTTTTAATATTCACGCAACCTAGAAAGATCAATGAAAGGATTTCTTTAAAGTCCATGTATATTCAGCTTGTATTGGACCCAGTCTAGTAGTGAGCTATGTATCTTCCTCACCCTCAGCAGCTGTACCTCTAATTAGCTCTGATATGAGTTAATGTGATATAGCCTGCTGGCCAAGAAGCTGTAGCAACAACCACTGGGATATTAAAGCGATTGGAGGCAACTTAGGCCACAACACAGAGGAATGGTTCAACTCCGTCAGTTCACGGTACGCAGTTGCTGAGTTTAGAAGGCCCAAATTAGAATCTGAGTGGTATGGAGCTGTCTTCAATTCACATGTTTAAACTAAATGTAAGTTGGAATGTTTGACCCTGGTTCTTGGCTTTTGACTCATTTAAGCTTTTTAGTTGTAGTTGGTCAGTTAACAGCATGGTTCATCGTCCCTCTTTGTGTTTTAACTATTAAAAAAAAACTATCAGTTATAACTGTCTCAAGCGGTATTAGTATAGCAGGTTATGTGTATGATATATAATTTCTGCGTTTTTGTATGAGCTCTGTCCTCAACTTAGGTATAATACAGAGTAGCATCCTCTCACATTCAATGCCAGTGCCCTGCAAATGCTGCAGTGATCACCTGGTCTAGTGACATTGTGTCCTTGGCTCAGGAATTTACACACTTAACCCGGAGCATCTCCCATTTTTAGCCCTGAAACAAGTGAGTGACTGTCAGTGACAACCAAACAGATGGCTGTAAAGTAAGCTTTTTAACAGCAAGGACAAAAGAAAAAGGGACATGGAGCCTCTCATATCAAATACCTTTTTAAAGCAAGGTTAGTAGCCCACGCAAGTGGTCATACTGTAACTACACCTCCAGTGCATGTTAAGGAATGTCGTTGTGATTCAGCAGGTTCACATGGTCCCATGTATTCATGAGACCAGCAAGTGGTTCAAAGCTGAATTTGTAACCTTTGACACATGCGCCCCTTCATCTGCCATAATTCTTGACCATTTGTAATATACAGCTTGTAAGAATGAACAGAAACGGAGAAATGTGAGAATACCAACTCACTTCAACACAAGTAAATTTCCTGGTCCTGGCAGTTTTTTGCTGCTGACTGTGCAGCTTACGCACACCTCATGGGTGAGCTGCTTTCTCAGACATTATTTGGCTGTTGGCCCAGAGATTTGGCATCTCTATCCTTCAGACCACTACTGCTGCAACAGAGAAACAACAGCAGGGAAATGAATGTATGCACATAAGGGTGAAAAATGGAATCTTGAAAATGATTTTACCAGGTAACTATTTTTATGGAGTAAGTACAGTATGCTGCCAGGGCTTGGAGTGTCTGTGGACCTCGTTAAAGTACTCATAACTGAGAAGATTTTTTTTCCCCCATTAATATATACTGTACATATGCATTTACAAATGTGTGTAATATCCTGGATTTTTTTAGTTTATCTTTGGGCATACATATTGGCCCTTGAAACCTTTTTTGGTACAGCACAAACAAATTTCACTATGGCCAAGCAATTGCCAGTTGTAGGAACTCACTCGCTCACTCAGGTATGCATAGCTGGCAGCGTGTGAAAAGCAGCTGCCAAGGTTTACTGTGCTGAATCAGTTACATTTCTAGGCAGAGAGGGGAATTTTTTGTATGTATTTGTTGTACTACAGGGTTTCTGATATTGCAGCTGCTGCCAATTGACATCTAAACTACACTAACTGCATCCAGGCAGTAAAGACTTAAGATCACCAAGCTGTAATAAATATGTAAACACAAAAATGAGTCATTAAAATGTTAATAATCTCAACTGAAAAAAAGACATGAGGGACTTTTTTTCCCCGTAAGTGTTGCTTTTTACTTTGTCCTTAATTATAATATTTTGACTGACCACAATTCTTTTTTCATTCACAATAATCAGCCATGCTTCTTTCACTCCACACAGATGGATATCACTTCATAATGTTCATAATGTCATTACCATTACCATAGTACATTTGTTAGAGATAAAAAAAAAAAAGACTCCAATGTTAATATTGTAGTGATTTTAATGCTTGTTATGGCCAATTACTACATTTAACCATTTACTGACTTTTACACTCAGATAAAATAAAAACTGTTCATTCTTGTACTGAAGACAGGTTAAACCAGTAACCCTATCCAGTTAATTTTCTCTGGTACAGTTATGACAGATAAGTAATGATGATCTGTGTGAACATGACCACCACAGGCATTACTGTACTGTAACTGTACTAAAACACACAGAGAGCTATAAGAAGAAACTAGCTCGGTATTCTTAGTACGGACATCATGGCAGAGGCGAAAAGACAAACTCCTAGTAGCTACACATTAGGACACAACTATTG
>NW_019444195.1:0-2738 GCF_002814215.2 Seriola lalandi dorsalis
TAGTTTGAGGAACGGATACATTCTTCTAACACCTCTACAGCTGTATGCAGAGCCCATTGATCCCTCAGCATGCTCAACTGATTGCAAGACGTCACTGAGATTGGTCGAGAATCAAAGGGGATATAACATCTCATTGAGAGCCTCCAAGAATGATGCCACACTTGAGACAAAGACCTTTCACTTATGTGAGTCTCTGTGAACCTGAGTGCCACAATCCTGATGAAGAAAGGTAAACAAGCCTGATTATTTTGAATATTGATATGTTGGTTAATGATGTTATCTCTCTTCTTGTCTCTACTGGTTTCCACTCTGTGTTTGCATCCAGTGCCAGTGGCCCTGTCTTCGCTTCATGTACACAGTACATCGACTTCTGCTCATCTGACTTGGAAGCTTCACAGACAAGAAAGCCTATCCACCCTGAGTCTGTACAACACTCACACACAATCTGTCACGCACATCTTTAACATGAAGCCCTCAGAGGTAGCGAAGTCCCAGTACACAGTGATAGGTCTCCAGCCTGGCACACGCTTCAAGGTCAAAGTTGTGGTGACTACGCTGCTCAAACAGCATAATGTCATCTTGAAGCAGAGATTCAGCGTCGGCATCGAAACAGGTTTTATACATGTGCTCTACTACAACCACATACCCATAACTTCAACCTTAAAACTGACTGTAGGCAGGGTGGACTCTGTGGTCTAAATTGATGATCATTTCTGTCTCCAGCTCAGTGCCCCCCTGGTTGGCTGGCCAATGGGAGAAGCTGCTTCACTGTGAGAAGAACAGGTTTCACCTGGAATGAAGCCCAGCACAGCTGCAAACACCTGGCAGCTGGAAGTCACCTGGCTGACCTGAAGACCCAGGAAGATCTGCTTTTTGTATCTTCTCACCTGCTGAACCACAACAACCTGCTGCTGCTATGGACTGGACTCAGTGACCAGCAGGTAGCTTTATTTCATAAACATGCGTTTTAAGGAGAGGTACTGAGGAGAAAAGCTTTTTATTTTTCATTTCATCCTATCTGCAAGAGCCGTAATGATTAATAACTTAATATTATGACTTTGATTAATTTTTCCATTTACTTTGCTTTTGTTTTCTTGTGAACATGCATATTTATATATAATTTAACAAGGGATGACATTTGAGAATTTTCATAAATAAACAAGCCTTTAAAGTTTAAAGAGGTATTTGTCAAAAACCTTTCAATGAGATATTTACAATGCAGTACATTATTTTTACACCCTGCAGGAGTGAAGTGGTTGTTCTATACCTCAAGACTGTGTCATAATCACACAAAATTTGATCCTGCAGGATATGGAGAATTATGTGGAAAGTTAAGTGCAGGGCTGTAGATTTGAAAATCATCTGCACAACATTTTCTCACACTTACACAACTTCGTACATAGGGACATTCTCACACTGTGTAAAAGAACCTATACAAAGGAAATGTCAAAGATTTTGTCTATAGAGAATTATGATTATATGTTTTGAGAAAATAGCCTTAATGGTTTTATATTGACAGTAAATAGCAAAGTATCAAAAGGTAATACCAGTTGTTGGATATTTTTTATGATTGGTTGAAATAGTTTATGAAAATACTTATCTTATAGATATAATAGATAGGTACATATCTTATAGATACACGTTATTATAACAAAATTTTAAAAAAAATGGTCTAAAAATAAATTTACTAGATGGAACAAATAATGTATTCCTATATGTATGTATGTATGTATATATACATATATATATATATGAATAAATGTGAATATGATGGTATGTATTATAAGTTGCTGAAACTGAAATTAAAAACTAAATTAAAAACAAACCCAAAAAACTGGCCCAAAATGCAGCCCAAAAGTTTTCATTTGGGCTGCCTTTACTGTAGCCTGCAGTGAGGTCCTCACATATCATGGTATGTCCTCTGTCACAAAATCATAGACCTCAACAGTATTGTAATGACAGTGATCTTGTGATGCCTGTGTAAACAGCACATAATCTTTCTTGTCTGTCACTCCACAGGAGGAGGGCCAGCCTCTCTGGTCTGATGGCGCATCATATAACCTGACAGACACTATGAAGACATTCCTGCCAGCCAGTCAGACAGACTGTTTTGCCCTTCAGAGGAATGCCACGGGACCAGGATACTTTCTCACTCCATTCTTCTGTAACATCCCCTTACCCTTCATCTGTCAATACCAAAGTAAATAACTTGTGCAACACATCACACTCTACATTATTTAATGTAACATTTGCTAAAACAGTGTCAGTGTCCTCTATTATCTAATATTGAATTTTAACCACCTTTTACCCACACTAACTAGTTAACTCAAACTATACAATTTGTGAACACTTTTTTGCCCTATTTCCCCCTCAAGTTGTTATGATGTTACTCTGTTTTCCTCCCTTTCACAGCCCCTCGAGTCCCTCCCTCATTCTCCTTGGACCTGGTTCAGGTGACAGAGCAGCAGGTGGAGCTTCGTTGGGGTGACTTCTCACCCTTGAACTCACTTGATCATTCATCTTTTGAGATATTCCTCCAGTACCAAAAGGAGGCAAATGGAGAGTTGGGGCACAGTGACGGAGGTAGAGGGAGGAGATCAGAGGACAAAAAGGGAACACAGAGCCAGAGCAGTCTTAAAAAGATTGTGAAAGTCCCCATCTCCCTCTCTTCCAGAGGAGTAACTGTGGCAGGGTTGTCTCCAGGGAGCGTCTATTCTTTCACCCTACGAGCCTCTCAC
>NW_019444196.1:0-2737 GCF_002814215.2 Seriola lalandi dorsalis
TGGCAGGCATACGGTGACCTTCAGGAGGTGATGATCGTAAGACAAGTAACAAACAGCTGTAAACAAAACAAAACAATCAATTACACTTTCACAAACGCGGCCTTTTAAATTGTAGTTCTTTGATGCTAAGATTTCCAAAAGATCTGTCATGCTCTTATGAAAAGCACTGGAGGTTATAAAAGGATTCTGTTCATTTTTCTATTCTATTCATGCTTGTTTTGTCTTTGCGTGTGACTGAGAACAGAGTCCATCTGTTCTTTAAGTGGCCTTGCTGTGTTTTTAATTTCAGAACCACCCAGAGCACAAAGCACAGAGAGACACTTGGTCATTTCCTTTCACTCTTCTCAGAACACACGGTTAAAGTGTTTGTTGCACTCAATTGTTAGCCGACACTGACAGCTGACATGCAATATGTTCATAGCCTGTTTGTGGTGGATTTATCCAGTTTAATTTTATTATTATTTTATTTTCATTTTATTGCCACAGCCTATTCCAGGTATTAAAAAAATGTTTATCTACCTCATTTACTTTTTCAGAAGAATTTTCAGAATATATATAATAATCAGAATATAATGACCTGTATATATTTCCTGCTTTTCATCAGTGTCAGTTATTTCTGGTAGGTGTAGCATTACCACTCAGCAACATTAGCAAGAATAATCTACATTTCATATGTTTAAGTATTGTCTCATTTTTTTTTCTATTTGATAAAATAAATGTTATCACTAAATTGATAGCCATTTTAGATAATTGGATTAAAACTATAGTAAAGAGTATCTGCTCTTACAGTCATATTAGCCTGCTTGCTAGCCTAATAGCTAACCTAATAGCTAAAGTAGTAGCTACTACTTTAGTTGTTGTGGCTGTATTGACATAGCTAAGTAACTTTGTAACTAAGCCACTCAGCTTAGGACAAGCCCACACTTTCACTAAATTGTCAGTGTGCCATCATCGTCATCAGGATCGTGTTTGTCCAAACATGAGAAGCTGTGGCTCAGGAGGTAGAGCGATCGGAAGGTCGGTGGTTCGATTACTAGCTCTTCCAGTCCACATTTGTGTGTGTATTTGGGCAAGATATTGAGCCCCAAATTCCCCCAAATGTATGTGTGTGTGAATATGCATATATGGTAGAAAAATGCATGAAATGAAAATGAAATATGTGTAGGCAAAAGTGCTGTGTGAATGTGGCACTACGCAGTAAAGCGTCTGTCTGCCTTGTGACGTCTTGCACTGAATGTACCGAATGACAGAAAGGAGACCAACAATGTCACTTTCACAGATCAAAATGCTCAAAATGATTAAATAATTCAACAACAGCTGTGTGGTAATGACGACAGAGAGTTCACAACTCAACTCAGTCGCAGAGGGAGCGATTCGCACTCCGAGCAATCTGGAAACCCTTGCTTTGGAAATACTTTGGATTTTGGTCAGTAGACGGCAGAACTGTGGAACCTCGAGGGCATGTGGCCAACTTTGACAGCGCTAACGAGAAGTCAACTGGAAGGCTACCACCAACTACCACCTCAGTTCATTGTAGCAACAGGGCGGTGTGGAGTGGCAAAAATCCATAACCCCAGCCACAAGCGAGAAGGAAATAGGGTCAGTTGAAAAGAGTATAGGAGTACAAGTGACTGTATAATTAAATAAAATCTTACAGTTTATTTTAAAATGTTTTAAAGGTGATGAACTACAAATCTTCAAAAAACTCTTGTGTGGAATTCAAATAATTATTTAGCTCAAAATTGTATAAATTAAGGCACAATGTACTGTATTTATTACCAATTCAGTTTTGAACTCATGGAAGAGTGTAGGTTAAAATATGTTTTTCTGACACATGAGCAGAAGCATCGCCATCGAGCCAAGAACAATGTCTCAAACAGACAGAGGAGATACTTTCTAACAGAGTTAGACCTGCTCATCCCCTGTGAGTATCAGTTGACACAGTATGTTATCCCTCCCTATGGTGTACCATGGTACACTCAATTAGAAAAAGAAGAAGAAAAAAAAACAATAAAATTCTGTCTTTTCAGGAGATACTACAGTCTGGCTGGCTTCACACTCCGTTTGATTTCAGTTTCAGCTCTGTGCCAGCGCCGTGAAGAAATTCTGGCACAAGATGATTTTATGTGGTCCAGCTAACACCTCCACCCTTATCCTCTCTCTCATTCACTCCATATCCCTCTGTCTCATTCACTGCATCCCTCTCACTGTCTTTCATTCACTCTGTCTCCTTCTCTCAATTTCTGTCCGTCAGATCCCTCCTGTCTCTCTATTTGTCTTTTTCCTTCCATTCCACTTTCTGTCTAATTTGTTCATCAGTCTTTTTTTCCGTCTTTAATTCTATTTCCCGTTACACTTAATCACTTTCTGTCTCCATCGTACTCTCTTTCTGTCTCTCTCTAATTTTGTTGCATACACACTTTTTGTCAGCCCCACTTAGTTTCGCACTCAGACAGCTGTAAACTTCCAGACCCGGGAGCTGTGTAGGCACAGTCTGCAACTGAACTGCTTCACTGCAGTGTGGATGTTAGGTACCTTGCTTTTGGGCACCTTGATAGAAGTTATGTCTCTATTTCTTCCAAATCAAACTTGCAACCTCGACTAAACGTGACAAATAGGGATTAAACGTAATCATATTAAAAGATGTTCCAAGTAGGGTATTGTTTGATTTCCTTTTCTGTCAATACAATGCCTACATTTAGTTAAAAACGTATACTTTTTAGTTTATCCAAAGTCA
>NW_019444197.1:0-1956 GCF_002814215.2 Seriola lalandi dorsalis
TCCCCACAGGCCCGGGGCTGGGAACGCTACAAACACCCGCCGCTGTCTCCCAAATGTGACGGCAATGTCCAACTGTCATGGGGGTGCCTTCACTGGCTAAACCCAAGGGCCCAAAGAGAGATATTAAAGACATGAGAGGAATTGGCAGAGTTGGCACTAACAGGGGGTACGCTTGAGAAGTCGAAGTGGGGAGCTGGGGGCATCGCCAAAGTGTCATTCAAAGCAAAGTGGGGTTTGGACAGGGCACAAACACTGATTTACACACACATTGCTCTCGCTCTTATCAAGCTAAGGCGGGAGAGTTACATGTACCAGACAAGAAATCCAAGCAGTGGAGTCACCAGTGGACAGTTAGTCCACTGTATGTGTCCTTCTAACTATCTGAAGTGAACAAGCAGCAGTGCGACTTATCTTTTTGCATCTAGTCAACGATTATTGGTTTTGTAAACACACAACACTCATTTGGGAAAGCAGACATGATATTTAAAGTCCCCTCCTCAACTCAAAAAATTGTTTTGCTCATTGTTACTTCACTCAGATGTTGTACCTTCACTGCCTTCACTCTGCAGACTTTGACACCGGAAGGCTGTTTTCAGATCCATTTGCTAGAGGAGGAATATTTCTCTGTGAGAAGAAGATTTTGTGACATCACAGCGAGTCTTGAAGTCTGTCACGGTCCAATGTGCAGAAACACAGAGAATTGACTTTTCAGTGAAGCAGGAGACACATTTTATCTAGAGGTTAAACTTTTGAAATGAACAATATTTGCATGATTTTAATTCTGGATTTTCATTGAGGGGAAAGGGAAGAGATGTATTTTTAAGATTCTTTAACAAGGTGTTTGAACTTTATTGTGGGAAAACCACAGCAGACACAAATTATTACTCAAAGCTGAGAATTTTTATGTTGTAAAATATGTCTAGAGGGGGTCTTTAAATTAGACTCATTAGATTTGCATATTACTTACAATACTTTGTTATAAATACAAAATGCTAAAACCAGAGTTTTCTACTTAACTATAATAATGCAAAGTATGAAGCACTTTGCAAGGCATGATGGAGAAATAAAAACCGCTTATTAATGTATGACTATGGCTTTGATAAAATACACACTTTAATAAACTGTACAGTGTGTGTGAGTGTGTGTGCATGTACACTAACCCTCCTCCCAGGGAGGTATAATCCACTAGAGGTTGTAATGCTCCAGTGCTGTTGGGGGGTCTGAGAGAATCCCTCTGGAAGCACGGTGGCTGACCCTATCACATATTCAGGTCAAATAAACAAAACAGTGTTGAGAGAAAGGTTAAAATGGGAGAATCGTCTCTTCACCGGCTCTCTCAACCAGCGGCTGAGATCGTCCTGTTCCCCGTCGGCAACACACACCTCACCCCTGAGAGGCAAGACAAGAAAACCATTTGATAAATCATGAATAGTCACAGTTGTGCAAGTGCTGTGACCATTTCTAAAATTTATTATGGGGATTACACACAAAATCACACAATATAACATTTTCAAATGTGTTATGAATGCCTCCCAGAATCCAATTCAAATCCTAGGTTACCAAATAAGCCTGAACAAATCCCCCACATTGAGTTCTTCCTCCTTTGAAGACTTGAGAGGTCCGGTCTGCAGGGCAGGTTTTACCACGCCATGCAGACACCTCAGCACACAGAGGAGAAGGCTACTGATGGCTAGGTGAGGGGAGAGCGGGAGACGGAGAGCGGAGTGGTGGTTTGATAATGATATCAACGTAGATGTCTTTATTTGCAAATTAATCTTTAATTAATTCTGAGACAGAAAAGAAACAGAAATGTGAGAATAAATAAACTTGGTTTAATTTTGCAGCAAAGATACTAAAATATAACAATTAACACATTAAGTTGTAAAATGAGATTTACAATGACAAACAGTTTGTGATGTGTCCTTGTAGAAGAAGCAAGAACTATCCAGATTGTGT
>NW_019444198.1:0-2735 GCF_002814215.2 Seriola lalandi dorsalis
CAAAGAATAACAGTGAAAACAGAAAAAATTAACTATGAATATGGGTTTTAAAAATCCAATGATCAAAAGTGTTCTAGCTGTGAAGCAAGAATCTGATGGTTCATTTTTACTAGCACAAAAAGTACCACTAAAAATACTAAACTGAAATTGAAAATTATTGGACGCTATGCATGCTAACAGGCTAAAATAACATGGTAAAGTCTAACCATAGCCTGACAGAGCTGCTAGCATGACTACAGACTTGTTTATTGAGTTCTTCAAAAACTCATTTTGCAGTTATAACTTCTCCTTCAAAAAACCTGTTGTTTGTTCCGAAGAAATCTGCGACTGAAAAGTGGCAGTATCACACGAAACCATAAAAGATCTACAATTCTGCATTGCTGTGAATATTTGTATTTTGAATCCCATTAATATGATTGTTTACTCTATGACCTAATTTATGATCCTTGCAGTCAGTTTTGTATGGTTTAATTCAGAGAGAGAATGAGCTTCATCACAAGATCCTGAAAGCATCAGCTCTTAGATCACCAAAAATGATATGCCTCCTTGCAAAACATTACAACCATTTCATTACTATGCAAGATCAAGAGCTAGGGAAATTAAACAGAGCTAGGACAGTGTTTGAAAAAAATGTTGACCTTCAACCATGATGTGCAGACAATTAACTGTCCATTAGGTTTGTAGCTGACATGTTCTGTTCAGATACATGGTACAGCTTTCCTTGCCGGTGACGAGGCAAGGGAATGGCTGAATTTATCAACAAAGTGTCTATTAATGGGATTGTACAACTACACAAAAAACACACCAGCCCATTAGCTGTGTTACTTACCGTTTCTCGATACACAGGGACTCAACCTCAGGGGGCTTTTCACATAGGATGTTCAGAGCTGTCCACTTACTGCAACACTAAGCTGCGCTTGAAAGCAGTTCTATCATTACCGTTTAATGTTTTGTGCTGAAGAGGTACAAAGACATAAAGGTTTGCGTTTGTGTCTGTGTGCGCACCATGTTTGTGTACACCTGGAATGATGGAGAATAGACACAAATGCAGAAAATGAACTTGTTATTGTGTTTTGTTCAAAGACAATGGTGCTCAACACAAACATGCTCCCACAGAAAGCTTTGTTTTGGATAGCACATGGTAATTTTGCTGCTAGCTAATTTATGGCCAGAGAAAATGTGTGGCTTTCATTGGAGAAATAAAAAACAACAGATATAAAAACAAAACATTGGAATATTCAGTATTTTGTGAAGGAGGAGACAGATATTACTCAAAACTGTTGTTGGCAGTTTAATTGTCACTAATCACTTAAAAAAGGTATCCTACACTGATCCTTGTTATTTTCCTTTTATAACAAGATGTGTGGCTGCAATCAAGAACAATTTAAGATTATTTCAAAGGTCACAATGATAATTATAATTCACCACTGACTGAGGATAAATGGCAAGTTTGAACAATGGCTCCATGCTTGACCTCTGTATCATGGGAATACTGACCCAGTGTTCAGTCAGCTTCATCTCAGAGATGATTTGCCAAGGTTGATTAATTTTTAAGAACAGATGTAATTAAAAACCCGTCCACACTGAGCTCAGAATGAGTTTAGCTCAGAATGAATCTATGCAAACCCCTCCCCCACGCACACACCAAGGCCAAGTGCAGTGCTGAAGTGACTATTGATTAAGACCACGTTGTTAGGTGATTGTAAATGACAGATAGCAAGGGCTGCCTGTAACCCTTTGTTCCCTGGTGCACCAAGGCACATTTTTGTGTTTAGTACTACTTTGTAAACACTAACATGATAAACTGATGGTGAAAATGGTAAAAATTATGCCAGCTAAACATCAGTATTTTAGCATTGTCATTGTTAGCATGTTGACATGGTTAAGCTAGCATGAGTCTTGTTTAAGGGTTAATGGCAGATCAGATCCGTGTTACTGTCCTCTGCTGTTGTTTTCTAGCTGTTTTAGCCCAAGTTGATGGATGGATGGATGGAGAAAGAGAGGGCTTAAAGATCTGAAATGAGACACCTCTTTGTTCCTTGTGGGTCAAGTGTGAGTACAGTACAAACTGAGTAAATGGAATATGGCATTAATATCATGACCTACTTACAACATTTACAATCATAGACCACGGCTGGTTAATTCTACCTCAAGAGACACACCCCTGTTATCCTGTTGCATTTATGAACATAACTTATACAAAAAACTTGAACAGCATCATAAAATCATTGTTGAGTGTTCTTTGCTGTATCAAAAGACTTGTCAATCACTTTGGGAGCATATTCCAGTTCTGTTTTAAATTTTTGATGGTGGGCAGGGCTGACCTTTGGTTTACATTTGGATCACAGATTGTGGCTTTAAATTATTGATGTCTTAACCTGTGTGCAGCATTTTAATGTTGTCTGGGTGGTGCTACAGTCAAAGTACCTCAACGGGTAGTTTGTTACTATAGCAATTTTGTATGCTTTGCATGCAACATCTTTATCTACAAAGTAACCAGTACCTACAAGCTTCAGATGACTGTAAAAAGTAGAATAACGTAGCATGAAATGGAAATTACTCTGTAAGGTAACAGTATCTCATTGTTGGTCTCAGAAATGGACAGCTCAGCATCAAATGCTCTCATAGCCAATATAATGACTATCCACCATCTGTTGATAAGGAAAACAAACAGTAGGCCTACATTAGGTGGGTAATCAATACTTTATCCACCTCTGACAGGATGGTTTAAGTTC
>NW_019444199.1:0-3194 GCF_002814215.2 Seriola lalandi dorsalis
TTAAAGAAGATGGGAGCTAAATAAGAGACAGTGAACCCAGCTGTTCTGGCACAGACTCCCAGAGTATTGGGAGGCTGGTTGTCTCTGCTTGTGTATGCAAGAGAATCTGTTTACTGCCTTAAGGATGAAGATGGACCTTTAAAGAGCCTCTAATAAGCTAAGAGGTCTTAGATAAATTAATTTCCCCCACTCATTTAAGATCAAATTAATCTATCATTTTGACCTTTTTGCTTGTGATAGCATTTATCCCATTACTGCTAAGGCTGTAAGTGAGAACTTGCCTTCCTGACAATGTGAAATATAGCTATCAGGCTTGCAGGAGTCTGACATGTAGGGTAATGCATAATAAGGTAAGAGGATCCAGCCACTTTCTAACCTCATGCGGCAGTGTGCTTGTGTATGTGTGTATTTGTGTCAGCCCATATGAGTGTGTGAAAAATAGAGATACTGGGAGAGAAAGCCTGGAGCTTACCCATCTTACATAGGTGTCAGACCTCACAGCTTCAGAACAAGTGTTGACAGAGCAACACTCTGATCTTATTGTGCGAACTGCACACAGTCTATAGTGTGCACAGGGCCCCAGTTACAGGAGTGCATTGCTGCCAACAATGGAGAAATGTTGGAATATGAACGTCATGATGATGAAATCTGTTCTAATTTATAATCAATACGATGTTTTGTTATTTCCATTGTGTTTGCTGTGGTTGGAAACGCTCTCCTTTCTGTGCTACTGAAAAATGGTGGTTTGTCAGCTTTGCATGTGTGTGATCGACAGTGCCGATATAACTTAATTATTAGGTAATACAATATAAGATTTAAGACTACATGATTGGCCAATTATGTTTTTATTGTATACCAATAACTGGGAGGTAAAACTATTTGTGTTAAAGAAAGTTACATAATTTACCGTTTGCTAAATCGCTCCTACGAACAATTGTCCAATCATAGCTGACAACTTTAACTAGGCATAACAGGCCTGTCGAGCTTTGGGTTTCTCCATGTTGTTATTTATTTGTAACCCTTTCCAAAACCAAAAATATAAAATGGGTAAGTAACACTTTCTAGGCCAGGGACTTTTCAAACTATAATATTTTTTTCAAGTTATAGGTTATGTCAATAAAAGTAAGCAAAAAAAAACTCCTCATAATTTACATAATTATCAAGTACATGTTTAAGACAAACAAGTCAACTACAAGTAAGCTGGAGAGAGCATTTATAACCAGTTTCAACCAAACAGTAAAGCTAATGTAAAGCTTAATTAGCTTGATTGTTGTGTCTGATATAGCAGTTGTCATTTCAGATGGTTTGTGGCAAGAATTGAGAAGCCTGTTTTTGTCTACCACTCTCTGAAATCAAGGACCTATTGTTTTCCAAATTACAAAGAATTTCTTGTAGTACATCTTCCATTGTTCTCATTATACACTGAATATGTATTGTGCAAGAATGAAAAGTTTGACAGACAGAAGCTATGTTCCAATTCACGGACCGAATCCTTCAGATGATCGTCTCGGTTCAGTTCGGCATTTGCGGTCTGCAACGGCCACAAAAGCCTCCCCTTACCGATGCGTCACAAAGCACCTAAGCTGAAACCCAGTACTTACATTTAAAAGTGTAATCCTCAGTTTGCTGTTATATTATTTTCATTACTGCTGGCAATGAATCTTGGGATAGGTTGGGCCATGGAGGAGACACCTTTTGGAGCAATCACTCTTCAAATGCATGAAAGTCTGCTTAAATTGAACATTGAAATAGAATTTTAAATGTGTCTTTTTGTCTTATCACACAGGCTCGATGGGTGGTGAGCGGAGCTCTGGACCAATCCGGTGCCAGCGATGTCGTGAAGTCTGCAAAGGAGAGGTGGTACGAGTACAAGACACCCACTTTCACGTCAAGTGTTTCACCTGCACCGGTAAGAAATGGGAACTTGATCCGGAACAACACAACACAGCAAGCACTAGAGCAGACAAATGGCTGAAGTGATCAGACAAACAGGTGTTGTCTTGCAAAGTCCCTGGGCCTGGATGGCCCTGCTCATAAATGTTGTTAAAGTTATATAAGTGGGACTCAGATTCCAGTGGTAGAGCAGAAACTAGACATCTATCATGGTCACATCCTTACCCTTCCTACACACACTCCCACATGCACACATTGACAGATATACTCTGTATTCGCTCATTCATCTACCTCCCGGTGTACATGCTGAGTGCTACTATTAGCCCACAGTGAGGATTGGAACGGATCAGAGGTGCCTTGCAGGGGGCTTAGGCTCCTGCTAAAGTAGCTTGTTATTGCGCTGCCAACTTGGAGGGGATTTTCTCTCGTTGTATGCTGTGGTCTAATGAGACTGTCTTAACCAGCTTTGCAGAGCTACAGGTGCGCACTGGTGACCTACAGCACATACAGCGCTGACATAATTGCACATCCCCTTACAGCAGGAATAGTGTGGGATGTACAGTATTTGTGAGATTTCTGGGTTTATATATCTGATTAAATATTTCGAGGTGGTGGGAAATACATGTCCAGCCAAGAAACTAGTGAAAGTCTTACTTTGCGAATATAGATCAAATATAGGTTGTTAGGAAGTCGGCAAAAAAATATATTTTTACATTAAATTTTTGCTCTGTTTAGCTCTCATTTGTGGGCAAAACGTTTTGCTGGAGTTTCATGGTGCAAGCTGTATCAATAAAAGAGTCAAATTTAGGAAGCTGATGATCTGATGAATAGGATGCTCTTTTTTATTTGGCTGAGCAAGACCGCAGGAAAAAGTTGTCTGGAAAAAGGGTCCTTTTCAGGCAGCGAGCTGACATGTAAAATTGCAGACATTTGCAGAGTTAAGTGCAGGTCTGAAAGGGGCTTATGTCAGTCGAGTATCTGTGCATATGCAAATTAGAAATCAAAGAACCGACAAATGTTATTTGTCATGCTGCTGTACGGCCTGGAGCAAGTGTTCTCAGTTTTATGTTAATAGTGCTATTTCTGAAGCAAAGACAGTCAGTCATGGGTTACTCTTCAGTCATTTGCAGATGACTCTGAAAAAAAGCAACATTAAGCAAAATTAAGAGGAAATGTGTACTCAACAGTTATCTAATCACAGGCATTTATTGCATAATGAGGAACTTATCTAACATAGTTTTAGATAAATCTTTCCTCCACTTTGTTCATCACTCATCATCATCTCTCATGGGCTCAACTGA
>NW_019444200.1:0-2210 GCF_002814215.2 Seriola lalandi dorsalis
AAAAAAAAAAAAAACAGTGACAGTGGCTGACGAGTGATGGAGCAAGAACCCTTTTAAACAACACATAAGCGCTCACATAACCATGCACATACCCTTCCTCACTTCATACCCAGGGCTGTCACTCACTTCCCATGACTCCTTATCTGACACGCTGCAATCTTTGAACTCCATTAGTGGAAGCAAATCCCTCTCCCTGTCTTTGGGATAAAATGGGCTTTGGCATAGTTCCATGCTGAGATTAAAAGTTGTCATGTCTTGTGTGGCCACAGAGGTAGAATAAGTCTTCACAGCTCTTTAGGATGATATCTGGCAGCTCATTATTTCATGCACATTTTCATCTGTATCAGATAGAAAATAGATAAGAATGAAATAATTTTATATTTTTTCCAGATTAATATATCATGCAAACTTAAATACAGTATGTACGACTAAATTGAATGTTGGAAAAAAAAAAAAAAAAACTTCAAATTTTCCATTACCTTATCACACCAATAGTTTTTGCTTCCAAATATCCATGCAGTACTATTTTTGTAATGCCAATGCTGGGATTTTATGACTCTATGAAAGAATATAGACCACATAAGTTTAACAGCACGATTTGCAATCATATGCCTGAATAAATGCCATGTTATATTGTACTGTTTATCCTCTAATAGTAACACCTCAGTTTATTGGCAACTGTTCTGGAAACACAATAGCCCACATAGAACTAATGAGAAGATGTGGCAAGGTAAATGTACAGCCAATAACGAATCGCCTCGCCTCAATTTGCCAAAGCAATCCATATGCACAAACAGTATGAGGCTAATTGAACATTACAAAAGGCAGTAAGAGTGTGAACCTTAAAACACATTTATTTGGCCATACACTTTTCTGAGGCCCTCATTAGCTATGGCACTATTGAAGCTGAGTAGAAATACAATACTGTATCAAATATGGCAGAGGAAGTTAAGAACGAGGTTAATGAGCGGTTTAACAAAGCACCATACAGCTATGAAAAATAAACCGTAAAAAGCTACTTTTGCAACCATTAAAATGGTCATTCTTTCCTGCTTTTCCTGCCAATATCTCACTGTTACAACAGGAAATGCAGACAGGCTGTTAGGCAGCAACACAGGCCTTTATGATCTTAGTTATTACCACTGCTGGCCCACTTTTAATAGCCATATGATCCACCCAGCTCACAATGGGCTGTGCCTGATAATATCATAACCAAGTATTTACCATGGAGCCGTTTAAGATTTCCCAGATAAAGCTGAAACACTAGAGCTGCAAATTTGTTAATATCATTAAAAGATGTTACCAGTAACTGAAGCTGAGAGAATATGATCCCTCAAGGCCTCAGTCTGTGGAAATAATTTATAATGTAACAGCTATAAAACATGTACAAGTTATCAGGTTCAAGACCTGTCCCAGTATCTGAAGGCTCCAGTTACACATGGCACTGCCTTTAATACAAGTGGTAAAACAATTAAGGGAAATGGATTTTCCACTGTCTGCATGTCAGAAATCAACCTCCCAAGTCTGTCATAAAAGCTCCAATCAGAGTAAGTACATTTAGTGGTAGTTACAGAGCACAAGTCATAAAAACTTACCCATACATACATTGTGGATCATGGTGGGGAACTCGTTTTCGTGTAGACTCACCACATGTGCAGTATTATAGAAAAAAAAATGTGTGTGGCACAGGGTCATCCATGAAAACTTCTTCCTGGAGCACAGGGTCCCTTAAACCTGAAAACAAACATTTAAGATAAGTGGTGAAAATATATGCAATGCAACATTAAGCCCATCCTATAGTAAAGCAACAGGGTTTTTGTGACAGTACAACCCTGCCATAAATGATCTTATCTACAGTATCTCCATGTATATAATACCTTTCCGGTGCGTCTAAGGTGACAGGTCTGTGCAACAAATTATCTATAGCAAATGGGACGTAATGGCCTGGCAGAAGAAAGAAGAAATGGATGGTCATTGAAGCTGCCATAGTGTTTAGTATCTCCTTTATTGTATTCACAGTGGTAATGTGATATGTCACACTGTTGCTAATACACTTCTGTACGCTGTCATCTGGCTGTAATGCTTATCAAGCCTGTGTTGATGATTTGCCCCCTTGTCAGGGCCAATTATGCTTCGATGTGTCATGGTGGCAGCCTGTGTGACTGCTAATACTGGTGCAGAGGGATGACGTGAGGCAGTCGCAAGCTGCC
>NW_019444201.1:0-2734 GCF_002814215.2 Seriola lalandi dorsalis
TGTGTGTGTGTGTGTGTGTGTGTGTGTCCTAAACAGGGACAGTGATTTGGAGATGCAAAGAAGACAGAACAATAACACAGATGTGGAGCATGCGTTTATTACACGCAGACAGATCTCAGATCCCGATGAAAACACCGCGCAGCAAGAGTCTCCTGAGGTTAGTGTACTTCTTTTTTTTTTTAATTTGCATTTGCATGCCTTTCACTGTGTCCTGCTTGTCCAGCATTATTGTTGAGACCTACCTGTTTAGTGTCATTCAGCTCATTGTTCTAATTTTGCAGCCACTGTGTTGCTCTGTTTGACCACTACCTGCACAGCACCAAACAGCAGACAGACACATTTAGCAACTTTCTGGTGAACATAGTGGATTATTTAATGGCTAAAGAGATATTTCCCTCAGGACTTGGTGAAGACAAAAAAACACAGCTAAAGGAGAGGAGAGTGAATATTTGACTTCAGCAGGTTAAGAATATCACACAGCCTGTCCACAACACTGTTTTTAAAAATGCTTATTAGGTGACTGTGTGAGGAATGGGGGGAAGTTTGTTCTGTTAGCTGTGAAGATGCCATGTTGTAGTACTGTACTACAAAGCTCAACAACGTAACAACTGTAGTGATGCACACAACGAGGTTAACAACTCGGTAACTCAACCCAGGTTTTCCCAAGTGCATTCACACAAAAGGGGCAGTGTTTGCAGCAATAATGAGGGTCAGTCATATAAAAAAATTGACGGGGAAAGCCAGAGGGGCTCCAGCCTCAGAACACCCTCCCACGATTCATGCACTACGCTCCATGGGATCTTCTACGAGTGGCGATGCAATTTTCCAAGAGAACTGATTGGTCAGTTGGCTTTGGTTTTATTCAGGTTGATCTGTTATCTCGAACATACCCTGCTCTAGAGTGGGCTAGGTGTGCAGCACTTAAGTTACCATGGTGATTTACCCTGGTAAGAAGTGAAGCACCGTCATAACCCTGAAAACCCAGGATTAAAAATGTTACCTTGCCAACCCTGAATTCTGCATCGTAGTACAGGCTTCTGGGATCTTGAGCATAAGCACTTGAGGAAAACAACTTTCATCGGCTCTAAACAAACTAACTCGTAGGTTTACTATAAAGCAGAACTCACAGTCTTACACTGCTTTCATAAACTGGTTAATTTGTCATTGACCTTGAATCACCCTCCGAGTGTGTCTTCTCTCTCATCTTGTAGAGCTGGGAGATCATTACAGAGGACGAGTCCACGATGTACCACAGTAATAACCAACCCATATCACCTTCAGCCCACACGCCTGTGGAGTTCCACTCCTTCTGTGGCGACCTGAGAAACATGCAAGTTTCAGGGGCCACAGCTAGCGAGCAGAGCACCTCCCAGACGGTGAGTCATGTTGTGTACAGCATAAGGTTCTGGTTTAGAGGAAGAGAGACTTGTAATGAGATTAATATGAACCATGAGCTTTCACGGAGAGTGGAAAGTATATTCGCATTAATGGCCAAGTTATGATTGTTGTCTTTCACATCTGCTACAGGATCGCGCTAGTAATTCAAGCCATTCCAGTCTCAGAGGAAGTGCCCAGACTCCAGCCAGAGAGGAACATCCTGTTAATACTGTGGTGAGTCTCACCAATCACTCCTTCCTACATTCTGTCTTTCATCACAAAGTTGCTGTTTCAGTGTAGAGACATCAGTGTTCAAGATTCACAGGTATATTCTTTGATTGTGAAATGTAATGAGCTTGAGGTTTGATCACAATTTTTATGTCATTCAATAGCTGTTTCCAACCTCAACTGGGCTGCCTTCAGGCTGGGAGGAGAAGCGGGACAATAAAGGAAGGCGCTACTACATCAACCACATTAGTCGAGCCACAACATGGACACGACCTCTCATTCAGGTACACACTGGGCTTTTTCAGTATACTGATGTATACTGACATTTTGCATGGCAAGTTTTACAAACTAATTCCTTCATGATTTAACTAAAATCCTAAAATGGCTACTTATTGGTGTATTTTTTCTTGGACAGCAACCCTCAGCTCTAACAGCAGTACAGAGTGGTGCAGGTTTATCCCAAAGCCCCACACCAGCCCAAACGATTGTGTCCCCCGAGGCGTCTCCTCAGCACACCCCAAGCCCTGAGGTCACATCAGGCTTCTTGCCGGCTGGTTGGGAGGTTCGCAGTGCTCCCAATGGAAGACCCTTTTTCATCGACCACAACACAAAGACAACTACCTGGGTGAGAAAGCAGCACACAAGAGGGCTTCTAGTGTACTTTTATGCCCAGGTGGTGACGGCTCTTTCGGGGGTGCAGTTCCTCTAATGGCCACTAGAGGCTGTCTTCAAGAATGTCAATAGAAAAACTTCCAAGTTCTCGAAACAGATGCAAAGCCAGTAGTTTTTTATTTACACAACAAGAAAGAGTCCCAGTTAACTTAGCTGAACTTAAAAATATGTGGAAAACAGAGTCCCTATCAGTATCTCTGTTTTCTATTTCTTGTCTGTGCATTTCCTGTTTGACTGAAACAAAGGCTGTCTTGTTTTCCCTGAACAGGAAGATCCCAGGCTAAAGATTCCTGTACAGATGCGAAGGAGACCCTCACTTGACCCTGCTGATCTCGGCGCTCTGCCAGTAGGTTCATCAGTTACAGGACATCCTTAACCAATCAATTGAAAAGCATTTATTAAATTTAGGCTTTAGATCTCAGGCAAGTCGTAAATGGTGCCTTAATGTGCTCTGCGT
>NW_019444202.1:0-2734 GCF_002814215.2 Seriola lalandi dorsalis
TAGGCGAAAATCACCAGGTATCTTTTGTCGGAGTTTGCAGCACATCAGGAAACAGACATTGTTTTTCTACTGTATCCTTCTGGACAATTATGGCAACATGTATAATTTTAAGTTTTTTTAATTGACAAGTATGTGACACTAAAGCCCTGAGTACGCTTTCATTTTATCTTTCTTTTTCCTTTATCATATGCTGTCTGTCAGACTATGAGATGCTGTCAAGATAGAGTCTTGAGTTAGTTTGTGCGATCCTGTTGGCATACTGTGCAATTGATCATTGGACTTTGGAGAATCCATCAACCTGCACCAATATGCCTAAAAGTACTATAAAACTTTCCTAGAGGCTCAGATTCAGTGCAGATCCAGATAGTTAACTGTCTGTGACCCTCTCATACAGTGCAATGGAGATCAGTGCTTACAATGGAAATTTGTGTCCATGGCAGCCTAAACTGCAGTCTTACTTGATATGCTAAAGAAAGCAAAAAAAGGCACAGAATGTGTGCGAATGCCAGCAGCTCGTTTTCATATGAATAACATGGTTCTACTTTGTATGCTTGTTCAGCCTGTGTTTTGACTGTGGGAATGTTGTCACAAGTGAATCTTTGGTTGTCAGGATTCAGTAGCACAATAGCAGTTCCATATACCTCATTTTAAACCACAGAAATACAAAGAATTACTTTATATGCTTCTATTCACTGGTCACCTTAACCCCATCACCTGTGTTTAATACTCTGGTGTCTGCGGCTGAGAGAAGCACTGTGTGATGTGTCATGTAGTACTGTCTCCCACCTTGTTCAATTCGCTGGCACATGACAGGCCACCAAAATGAAACAACATGTCAGCCATGTTGAACTTTTGCAAAGTGTGTGAGACTGATATACATGCGCGATCTGCAATGCATGCCAACAATGATCGGTATCAGCCTTGGATTGACTGATCTCACCCATAGATGATCAGTATCGGTATCAGTGGCCAAAAAACATGATCGTGTCATCCCTGGTGTACATTATTAATACATTAGACTGAAGATAACTGCTGCTCTGCCGGAAGAATACTCTTGATATTGTCCAGTCTATCAGCTGTCGGCTTTGTCTTGGTCCAAACCTTCGTTATTATATCAACCTTTAAACATCACATTTGTCAGCCTCTTATCTAAAGTCAGTGAAAACTTACATAATGTGACCAGTGAAGACATTATTACATAAAAGTCTCAGATAACTGATGCTGAACACTCTTGAGTTTATTTTCACTCACAGTCCTATGGACTGTGCGTGATCTTTGATGACCATATGTCTTCTTCAATAGCATCTTATCAGTTATACAGTCCACAGAGTGAAACTTGTTCAGCAATACTCCTTCAACTGTAGAAATTCTACTTTAGTAAAACATTTCATGACCTTTTAAAACAGCATTTAATGTTTGGTTAATAGCTCATGTGTACACAAACATGGTGGATGGACATGTTTAAAGATCACACATAGGGAGCTATTAGTTCTTTGACTAGTAACTCCCTTCACCCTGGAGGAAGAATCAGAGAATGGAGCAGAGACAGACAGACATAATGAGACATAAAGGCTCTCTGCTCTATTGCTCTCTCCATTATCCTTCAGCACAGAAATACAAGAATTCAATTAAAAGACCATGTAGTGACCTTAACACACATGCACATACGTGAACACACACATTGTTGATGTATCAATTAATCACTGTCTGTCACTTGACCATTATAGCCTGTGTATTCTCACTGGACCATGGGAATTATATACCGTGTGGGTGTGTATGTGTGTGTTTGTAAAATGTCATTCTACTCTATAATGACCATTGTTATTCCCAACTCTTCAAATGGTGTTAGGTCCAGCAGCCCCTCTAATAAGTCTTTTTTGTGTGGGTATGTGTATGTGTGTGTGACCAAGTCATTAGTATGCAGTACTATGCACTAGCCTTGTGTTATTAAACATTAAAGCTAGATGACAGAATATGGCCTGAGCCCTGGGGCTAAAACTAACATACTAGGACACACTCAGAGAAACACACAAGTGCACACTGGAAGCCTCAAGACATCCACCCACAAAATGTCCATCTCCATTGGAAGCTAAACCCATTTTATAGTTGATTCTTAAAGCAGTGATTTTGAATGAAGACTGCCATTTATTTTCACACAATAGCAAATTAAAGTCACTGACTCTGGTCAGCTCATTGCTATTGATGTCATGATCTGCACAGGAATTGGTGGCTTTGTGCCAAATAATCATTACACTCACCATTTTGCAAGGATAAGTTTGACTACATTACAGTCTCATATATATATATATACACACATACACATACTTACTTGCATGTATATGTATGTATGTATATGTGTAATTATAAAAAATTCTCTCAAAGTCAGGCCTGTAAATAACAAGTCTTTGAGATTAAAGGCACCCCAGGGTGATTTTTATGAATAGGAGCTATGTTTTCTGGTCCACAGCTGTGAACCCTACTATAGAAAAAAGTACATTTGGCTATTAAAACTAATAAACACCCCATCTGTCCATAAGTTCAGTATATGGTATCAAAGCATGTAGTTAAGTGGGGGCTAAGCAACAGGCAGAGCAGCCTTTTATTAACCGGAGTGTCAAGTTTAAAACATTCTACTCAAAGCTTATTCATTTCACTCCAGCGCTACCATGACACTGGTCTACTGTCAGTCCATCTCTAAAGCTACTAATTCACAATACTGAACTAGGAATACCCA
>NW_019444203.1:0-2416 GCF_002814215.2 Seriola lalandi dorsalis
AAGTTTATTTGCAGATCATGGGCATAAACACAGATTTTTTTTACAGCACATAATAAAAGTGTGTGTAAAAATGTTTTGGGGGTGTAACTGCATCTCCTAGTGTATTTTCAATTGTTTGGTTTTCTCTCTGATGTTAATGTTCATGTTTGGATGTTAACGCCATACAAGCTGATGTTGTGGCGTATGGGCAAATTGAATTGCGTTCGGAACAATATTAAGTCTACAACATGACATTTTATCATTTAATTTGATTTCATATTGACAATTGCTTTTCTTCCTAGTGAAAGTTTGGATACATTTCCTTTCTGCAAGAAGCCAACATAAGCTGCATATTAATGACTTAGTTTAGCAATGCCTCTCCCTTAATGTAATAACAAAGCAGTGATTATGGGTCAACATTGTGCTGATAGGCTACATTTGATAGTAACTTAATGTGCCATGCATGTTCATGTTAAGTGCCTCTTTTGAATGTGTTTTAAATAGCAAATCCTACTCACTAGATAAATATTATGGACTGATTTGTTTTGTGAATTATTTAAGTACTTTTCATTAGGAATAAACACAAATGTCACTGACTGACTGACTGAGTGATGAAATTACACCGTTGGTCAGTCGGCTGCGTGTTGGTTTTGTTTTCCCATTGGTCGTTGCTCCTTACTGCAGCGTTGACAATTTAGCACCTTTGTCGCTATATTAACTGACTTTTCAGACTCCTTTAGAGACCTTTCTCAAAAAAGCTCCTAGTGACAAATCTATCGACTTCCTGGACAAACCATAGCTATTTTCCATAGAAGAGAGTTGCCGTTGCAGTGTTTCTCCATGAGCGTGAGGTTGAGCTTTCCATCCACAGGCACATCTCTCTATGCCTCTCATCCAACTGACCACCCGGTATAGGCATAGACATGAATGAGCTTATAACTTTCTCTCTGAGTGATCATTTTACAAGCAAATATACCTGAAATCACAGCACAGCGGTTTTCTTAAACTCGTGCTTATAGTGATTTTTTTTCAGAGGTAATTGCAGTTGTAAAATCAGGATTCTAGCGGCAGCAGAGCAGCAGCTTGGAAGTGAGTGCTGGTTAACGTGTAGCCTTACTGGGCCCTGTTTCAGTCATTATTCCATTACCTGACAATAGAAACAGAAACATATGTAAATGAGAACAGCTTTATTGTAAATTCTGCTGTATTAAAATCCTGTATATGTGAGTATTGCAAATGGGTAAAGGGTTGAAACCAGCTGAAAATAGGCAGAATGCAAATAGCTTACATCGCTGTCCAGCCATATACTAGGTTTTGACCTAGTCTGGTTGTATTTTGTCTTCCGTGCAGTCTAGTAAAAAAACCTGTGCATATTATTTATTCTATTTTTGCAGTTTATGTAATGTAACTTAGTATACCTGTCTTTTGCACATATTACCATCTGTGTTGGGTGAGTAGCAGCGCATGTGCAATCTGCGACTGTCAACTCATTTGGGTTTGAGGAGCTTTCAAAGCACACTGATAATTTACTTATTTTTTATTTTATATTGTATTTTTTGAGCTTCCAGCCTTTATTGAAAGTGACAGTGTAGAGACAGGAAAGGCAGAAGAGAAAGAGGGGATGACATGCAGCAAAGAGCTGCATTGATTTGAACCTGTGCTCGGCCTTAATAGTACACGCTTAATAAGATGAGCTATCAGTGCTTCCCCACTGATAATTTATTTTGAAGGTGATTTGATGATGTCGGTATCCAGACAAACTTATATATAGCGCGATTGATGTTTAGTATTTTGTGCTTTGTGACACTGACAGAGCACATGACTGATATGGGAGCTGAACCTAAACTTTTTGGTTTGCCTAACCAGCTGCCTTTACCACAAGCTATTCTGAGTTGACTAACTAACCCTGGCCCAGGATCTGGGCGGCATCTAGCTGCTCTTGAGGCCACGTCTCATGAGCCCTTCTCTCAGACATCAGTCTCTTGGTCTCCTGTGAGCTGCCATCTAATCCACCAGTCATCTGAATCCAAACCCTCATCTCACCAAGGTCGGGATGAAAGAGCATCTCACCGGAGCCGAGGTCCATCCGTGCGTGGCAGAAGGAAAGGGAGAAGGCCTTAGTGCGAAATGTCAGTGCTTTTCCTGTGAAGCTAGACTTATCAAAGGAGGATTAGTGTTGGACTGATAGCCTCACTGGACGAGCAAGCTCTGATGGGGTAATCTGATGCATCAGAACCAATATGAGACTTGGATGAGACACGTGGAAAATATATACACTAACACACTTCCATGCACATACATACATACATGTGCATACACATGCAAGAGCACACACATATTGGTACAAATGTAGTCTCTCACACACACAGACAGGTCCTATGTCTTCTGTCTCTTTGGGTGAAAGAATATTATTGAAGGAAGGAGTTTTGCCTACTTA
>NW_019444204.1:0-2734 GCF_002814215.2 Seriola lalandi dorsalis
TTATAGTTATTGTATACGCGTAGCAATAAGGTGATAACTGTCAGATTTCTTTGTATTTTGATTGACGGGCGGTGGGTTACACAAAGGGTGGGGCCTGCACTGTTGACTGGGAGTGTTTGCGTCACATACAGGAAATCCCGCCGTTCTTCATCAATGTGATTGGTTATTCGCTTTGCACACCGTGTTATTACTTGTCAGTCGACATGTCAGTCATCCTTTGTTGGACTCTTCCTGTTTATTATGCATTTTCAGTTTTACAGTATTGGCGTTGATAATAATGGGGGTTGTCGTTACCAGTGAATCAGACCTGTGTAGTGAGAAAGCTGCTTGTAGCCTTTGTATTGTGCAAAAATAACAAGTAAAGGCCATCTTGACACAGAGCTGCAGTCACATTAACTGCCAAATAAATACATGGGATTCATCCACAGCATGTAACCCAGGAGCACTGTGACCAACAGTAATCACAAGTCCACTAAATGTCCTGTCAGATGTCACATAAAGACCTTTGCCAAGAAATACTATTTAAAGGGTCCCACACCTTTAAAAGTGCTATATGTAGGTTTTCTGTGCCATTAAACGTGGTTTCTTGCTGGGAGCAGATGGTGGTGGTGGTGATAATGGTCGCTTGCCAAGAGCTTCAGTAGAAGAAAAAACGAGATAGAAATAGAAGCAAAACAAGAGATCACTTTGACATATTTTTCCACTGCCGGAGACAGGTCTTGGCTTGTACAGGAATAAAGTTTGATGCTGAACTTGCAACGTTTCTTCTAGACTGGTAAGTAAACAGCTGTTATGCTAATGTTGGCTATGTAGCAATAGCAAAACTTACAAATAGCTCCTTTGACATATACACCATGAACCTGCATCCATCTCCTCATAGGCTGTTACCATTTACACCACATATTGCAATTTATAAGTTATATGCTTAAAGGTATTGCAATATTGATCAGTAAAGCACAATTGCATATGATCCTGAAATGCATATGAGGAATTTAAGTATTTAGAAACAGCATGCTATAGCACCTGGTTATTACTTTTTGGGGATGTGATTTAAGGTGAAACATAACACAAGGTAATCTAATTTCCAAGCAGACTATATTTTATAGTAAACAAAGAAATTAATTTATTTGGCCGATATCAATCCAGTGGATTAGATCAACGTATGCCCCATTTTTAAGTTTATAAAAACAGATTTACTGTGCCATGATGCCATTTATCCTCGCTTACATGTGTTTTTGAAAACTAACCGTGGTCTTACTTGTGAATTAGAAAGTCATCAGCAATTGAGTTTTAAGATGTCTTTTGCCATGATTGCTTGAACAAAAACACACTATCAAGACACAATCTGAGTTTGCATTCGACTGGATTTCTTCCCCTCTGTCTGATTGTGCACATTACAACATTGTGAAAGTGCATTGAAATGAGAACCTGCATGCTATTGTACCTGCTCTGTGCCTGTGATGCTATCAGGACCCCACTTCTGAGTATTATTTGTGGTGTGTCAGTTCCTCACAGCGCGCGACCGCAGTGAGGCTATTTCTCTCAACCTTCAATTCAAACTTGGCCCATTACAGCCAGACTACAAAAGCACTTTCCGTGCACTCAGGAGCTCACGGCAGTGAATGGTGGATATTTCCAATCACTCTGCTGTCAATCCAAGTGTCAGGTAAACACAGGCCAATGGAAACAGCTTTAAAAAAACCTTGCGTCTGTCTTACTCCAGGAGTCCTTGGAAACATATCAACAGTTTCTACAAAGACCTCCAAGTTAAAGGGAAAAGTCAAATATCCTAAAAGCAATACAGATGCAACGCCCTGGCCGACACAGTGGCCTACACGACAAATATAAATGCTGTGGTGTTTGTCTTCAGACCTGTGAGTGTTGTCTCCAGCTAGAGCTGCAAACAAAGGAAATGAGACCGTATTGACAGACCTTGTATTCACCTCATGAGAGGAATCTGTGAAGTCTGTCGAGCAATTACCCAGTGGGAGTTTCAGTACATCTATAAGGATTCAGTGTGATAGATATAACTGTAAATAGGGGCATCTATGACCTTCTCACTGCATGTACACAGACCTTCTAGCTTGCAGTATTCTTTTCGTATTATGGTGGGGAAATACGATACAAAAATATGCCCTAATAACATCTGCATGAAATTATGGAAGAGAAATTTTAAGCAAAACATTTCATATTCAATGCAAAAGCCTCTTCTCAATATCCTCTAGGAGTGGACATTGTTGTTGTTGTGGAATAGTGCAGAAATGTGAATGATAAGAGAAGTAACTGAGTGAGTCCACAATGGCTCTGAGTGTTTCAGATTAACATACTGACAGTTGTTTTCATGAAGGCCAGTCCAAGAGAGAGTGACCCCACGGAGAGAAACTGCCCTGCTGGAGGCACCTTGTGGGACACTGTAAATGGGACCTGAGAGAGAAAATTGAAACTGGGGCTGCATGGGGAAGTGTGGATGGAATATCAAATGTGTGTTTTAGACAACTCTGAAGCACTTGAGACAGGAACGATCATACTGTTCTTTGTCTGAGGTGCTGAGAATTAACCATTGTACAAACAGATGGAAGTCACAGCCAGGTTCATGGAAGTTTTTTTAATTGTATTTACTGTGGAAGTTTAAATATTTAATATGAGTATAGGGATGCATTCTGAATCACATCATCATTAAAACTAATGAAACTGTGTTTATATTAATATTAATACACAATGTTTATGCTATGCT
>NW_019444205.1:0-1915 GCF_002814215.2 Seriola lalandi dorsalis
AAACCAGAGGACCCGGAGCGGATGAGTTGATCCTGTATCAGTCAGTGTTCTTTTTGTCTCTCAGGTTCGTGCGGAACGTAACCGAGCTCGTGACGAGGTTCGTCAGCTGCGACAGCGGCTGGACACCCTCACCAAGGAGCTGACCAGTGTTCGGCGGGAGCGGCAGGAACTCGCCACGGAGAACGAAACCCTACGGCAGCAGACGCTGCGTCTCGGTGGTGACCACACGGCTCCTCCCCCATCCACCGCTTCTCCCTCTTACTCCCCTGCACACCAGTGTGGTGCTTCCTCCTCCTCCTCTCCATCCATCCCTCCCTTCTCCCCTGCTTCCTCCTCCAATTCCTCTCAGGTTCACAATGACAGCAAGCTAGACAGGGTGGGGGAGGCACACCCAGGGTCTCCAGAACCAGAACCTGTAAGGGACGTGGACTTGGACAGACAAAAGCTAGGTCAACAAAAGGTGAGTCTGCAGGCATGATAGGAAATGTTATTATTGCTCGTGTTAAAGGTCCCCCACGGTTTTCTGGCACACTGGTGCCATGGCTGCAGGGATCAGTCTCTACTGATTGGTCAGAATGAAATATCTCAAAAACCTTTGATTGGATCGATGAAATATGAATCCTAATTACCTTTTCTTCTAGGTTTCTATGGTTTTGACAGAAAAATCTCTACAACTATTGGATGATTGATATTAAATATGGTAAACACATTTAGTCCCACACAGGGTCATTTAGTGCTATTAAACAAATATTAGCATCCTGACGCACTCAACTAAAAAGGTGAACATGCTAAACATCAGTGAGCTAACAATGTCATTATGAGCATGTTAGCATGCTGACCTTAGCATTGAATTCAAAACACCAGTGTGTTTCAATACAGACTCAGAGAGCTACTAGCATGGCTGTGTTTCGGACCGACGATCTGAGGACGCACAATCATTAATCAATAATGAAGTAGAAGTTGCAGCTGTAGATCCTGTGAGTCGCAGGTTCAGCTGCCTACTTTTTGTTTTTATGTTTCAAATGTTAAATGTAAATATGCATGTTTGTGTTATGCGCTGCTGACACCAGCTGGTGATTGAACTCACTTCTGGTCTGATGTACCTTTAGGGCAGGAGGATGATGATTATGATGATGATGATGATAATGATGATCAGTCTATGAAGATAAGGACCATAATGATTGTCTCCCTGGTATCAGTAAGCTCATGTCCTCTGCTACTACATAAACAATGTGACCTGAGCCTCAGTGAATGTGGGCCAGCCTGTGTCTCCACCAAGCTGATAGAACCAGACCCCATTAGGTGGTTCATCATGTGTGAGTGTGTGTGCACACACACTCATCATGCTTATCCATGAGGTGATGAGTGATTCTGCAGTAATTCTCTTCTGTCAACCTGTTCTGTGCAGACCGTCCTTACCTAAAGCATCTGTTTCTGGCCTGAGCCGCTGCTGCTTTGCTTAGCGTCATTCACACTGAAACACTCATGTGAAGAATTCAAACTTGTCTGGGATGTTAGCATGAAGTTCTATGACATGACATGTTCTATGCTGAAATATGACTTGTCTATGACAAGTCATATTTCAGCCTCCAGTCACTCTGAATCTGTGGACAAGTATTTTATACTGAAAGTATAGAGTCAGAGTGAAACAGGTTCTGGAACTCAAATCACTGAAATGGCAGTGTGTACGTGTGACTTTTAACAGTCAGGCTGCAGAAAATAACATTTCATGTAGTTGAAGCAGCAGAGTCAGTAAATTGGTCTGTGTTGATCTATGAATGAATTTGGGTGATGCTGACAGTATGTGTCATCCACAGCTGCTTCATACTGTGTGAAAAGTTTCTCCTTCAGTTCATTCAATCCCTGCAGCATCTGAACGAGTGCAGTGTCATTATACAAGGCTGTTCAGTGTGTT
>NW_019444206.1:0-2732 GCF_002814215.2 Seriola lalandi dorsalis
CACAAGTTTTCACTTGCATCCATCAGGTAATAATCTTTGGACTGGCTATTTTAAGGAAATTTGACATTAGAAGTTAAAAGGCAAGTGGACAGCATGTTCGGTTGCCTTTGATTTTGTAATTCCTGATTTCCTGTGACCTAGACGATTTATCTTCATGTTGTGGAAGAAAGCCACAAACTCACTGCTTTATCTAGCACTAATTTAAACATCACTTATGATGTTATGTCAGGCAAATAGGGAAACCTGTTGTCTCGGGCTTGTTTCTGGTCAGGACTATTGATTGACAGTCACTGTGTAGCGAATTCTGTTAGCAGGAAATGATCCACACATATGGACAGCAGAATACATAGAGCGTTCCCTAGGAAACGATATAAAGACAACAAACTGTACTGGCAAACACGTACAGCCAAGGCTAACAGGAGAGGAGTGGGATCACTTCTTCATCTCCCCTCTCTCATTATCTGTTTTCCATCCTGTCCTTTCAGATGATCATCTGCAGCTTCTTCCATCATTTTATGTTTGCATCTTCCCTCCCTTTTGTAATCAGTTTAGCTTCTCTCTTTGTTTACTCTCATCTTACTAAAGAGCCTCTAAGTCACTCTCTCTCTTTCCTCAATCTACCTTCTCCCACTCTTCTGTAATCAGTTTAGCTTCTCTCCCTTTATGATACTGTTCCATTCCTATGGAGGTTTTCAAGGTCAGTACTTCGGCTGCTTCTTTTTCTTTTCCTTGCTTGTCTTTGTTCAGTATAAAGTAACAGCAAGAGAACAACTGGTGTTACACTAGACAAGGTCTTTTTTTAGGCGTGTGTATGTTTTGTTTGTTCCTGATAGACTGTTTGTGTGGTAGGTAGGGTTATCTCTCCTCCGGTCACACACGACACTGCAACATCGCGCAAACACACATATAAAGATACGCATAGCGGTCCAGCACCAGCTCGAGCACCTCTCGTTCTGTCTGTTACCATGTCGGCTTGATTACCATGGTATTTAACTGGTACTCAATCACCATGGCAACAACTTTTCTTTTGCTCACATCTAAGTCGTTCATTGCCCTTCCTGCAGTATCAACCGTAGAGAATTTACGTGTAATCGTCTCTTTTTGTCATTGTCTGGTAACCACTTTGCTATGTCAATGTTCCGTTGTCATGGAGGCGAGGGTGCTGTCATGGCGACCCATCTCTTCCAACACAGCGGCCAGTTCATTTAGGTCTCCATCGGGAAAGTGCTGGGCCTCCCAGAGATCCAGGATCACACCTGTTGGACTGGACTTGGTGGCAAAGTAATTCAGGTACCTGGAAGAATCAAAGAGATGATGAGGGATAAAAGTTATGGTAAATATGGTAATAATATATGGAGACCTAAATGAATTGTCAGCACTAAGATACTTAGACATTCAACATTTCTGTCTTGGAACTTCAAATTCACAATATAAAACAGTAACATTATACTGAAGCTACAGGCTGCAACAACCAATCAAAAGGAAGCCAAATATCCAGCACCTGAGGGAATCATCACATCAATAACTGATTGAAAATCTTTAAAATGAGGCAAACTACATGTGTTAAAATCCATAGAATACAAGAACAATCATGTTTCAGTTTTACTAATGAAGACAAAGAAACACACAAACGTAATACATATTATACAATACCAGTTATGTAAGCTGGGATATGGCAGCCTATTTGGAAAGCTTGAAACACACTCAGGTGATGACATAATCACCTAGAAAAACCTTCAGACAAAACCCTCTTTATAACCCTTTGCTTTTTTGAAAGGAAATTGCTGTAGTGCTTGCACATCTTAAAATGAAACTGGTATGTTTGCAAAAACCAAAGAACTATTATGAAAAATATTCTGATAAAGGTGAACAATTTGTACTTCCCCATACTGTAGTGGAAAGCTGAGATGATCCCCTTCTATTCATCATTAGCCTTGTAGAATTTAAATGTAACGAATTATTGCCCGGCATCACTGCTCTCTTGGGGACTCTCACTTAAAACCTGAAGTCTTGTTTAAACGTATTGAACGCACATGATATCAGACAATATAACAAAACAGACAGAATCAGAACTATAAAGATCCCTGATTAAGTCCTGAATACCGCATGAAGTAAAATTGGACTTTAGCCTGATCTAGCCATCTTTAGCCATCTGAAATGTGGCAGATGACGTCTTTTATTTTAGAAAATCTGACAGTACAGTGTGTTCAATTCAAACTGTTTTAAACAAATAAGGAAAGAGATGCATTTTGAAACTGCAGTAGAGAAAAAATATATCAGCAACTCCACAGAGAGAACTGTTTTTATACTAGCGGTAAGAATTACAGCCGTCCAAAGTCAAGTACACAATGATGGCAGAGGAAAAGTCGAATGATGAGCCATCTGTGACAAAGATCTCAACGCTGCTTCAAAGTGGAAAAGCCATCAAATCTGAGTCTCATGGGGATAAAAATGGGACTTTCTGTTCCTGTGTAAATCCTGCGATTGTGCTGTTGGCACACACTGGTACAGTTTAAACACAAACACAGACATGTACAACACTCCTCTGCTCCTCTCAGTCAGTTTTTCCTCCAGCACATTTTATTCTTGTTTCATGCTTCTTTCTCTCACTGTAAACAGCTAATAAAGCCATTTTCATCACTTCCTTTCTTACTTTGCTTCTTTCCTTCTCACTTTTTTCTGTCTCAGACTCCATCTGTCTGCAGTATGTGATAAGGGTATCCTGCTGTTAA
>NW_019444207.1:0-6468 GCF_002814215.2 Seriola lalandi dorsalis
TCCACGTTGTACAGGTACATATTCCCACTGGCATGAGAGACCAGAAACAGGCTCTCAGAGCCTGGCACCCATTTCACACATGTTACTCTGGACTTGTCTATTAGTCTCTGTCAGGAAAGACGGAAGGTTGAGATTTGAGAGACAGACAGGGAGGGAGAGAGTGGAGAGAGAAAGGGGGTGGGGACAATGTCAGTACAGTATCATCAGGAAATACTTACAATTTCACAAAGAATGCTCTGTTAAAGTCTTAGGCCACTTGGTAATATTTAATTTAAAGGTGCTGAGCAGGGAAAACGCAAAAAGTACCATGAAGAACAAGACAGGGTATGGGAAATCCTTTGAACACACTTGACTTTTTGCCATTCATACAGCTGAATTTAAACAGCACAGTACACGTAATTGTGAAAATTCACTGCCTCTCCTAATTTTTCCTTTACTGACCAGCACCTGCTACTTGTGGAAAACGTTGCACACAAAACTCTTCCAATCTACTGCCTATCTATCATAGACCTACCTCTTCATTGAAGAGCTTGCTTGTCTCCTTCTTGATGGGGTCAATGAGCTGTACCTGTCCTGCAGAGAAACCCACCAGCAAGGACACACTCTCTGCCGTAGCTGTGAGGTGGTTGAAGTCATGACAGGTGGGCTGCGTTCCCTTGTAGATGCGCTTGTCTATGGGCTTGCTCAGGTCAGCAGCCTGATGAGAGAAAGCATGAACACACATGTGGTGAGTGCAGTAATATTTCAATATCTAAAAAGAGTTTTTGTACTTTGTCACATGACACAAACTGTCAGTAATAAACCATTGGAGCTGACTGTGCAGTCATATTGTTTTTTTTCTTGTACTTTATCTCAAAACACACCACCACTGAATTTAGAGGAGCTGAGGTGGTCATCTTGATTCCACTGATAAAGAAGACCTTCATAGATCAAGTGTCTTGTAACCAAAGTGAACATGCAGTGACATCTGAACTCAAAATAGCACTGCGTGATTTTTAGCTACATATCAGATAGCTGTCACTGAGCAAAAATGAGGACTTACTTAAGTATAAGTAGGTATACTTAAGTATAGATGTACACCTTTTCACTCTTGGTGGGTAGATGCTTACCATTGCACTGTATGATGAAAAGTTTCTTTTTTGTCAGGTAAACAGTATTTTACAGCTGTGAACAAGAAACCCCAAGCATATACTAACCGTTCCATTGTTACTGATTTATAGTTTACACTACTGGCAGAATGGAAAATTCTTTGAGTGTAAGATGATGACTCAGTGGCTCCTCTAGAACCTTTAGATGTGACATTGAGTTGTTTATGACCCGTCTCAGACACAAAATGTCAAATCAAGTCACAAAAGTAGTTTAAATCAAGGGTCCGGTCAAAAACACTGATCATAATAGCATGCATTGTATTAGGTATTATTTTAGTGATTGGCATTACCACCAAAACTGGTACATAATAAGCTTATGTCAACAGTAGTAAGAAGCGAGGTTACGGATATACACACAAAAGAAATGATAAGGTCATCGTGAGCAGCTAAATTTGTCAACTGCTGACTGTAATACACAGGACAGTCTTACTAAATTTTGTACTTTAAACCTGTAGCCATGTATCTGCTCCAGCAAAACTTTACCAGAGAAATTAAATGACCAATATTTTTAAGCTGTAACTCATCAATGGGACAAATAATCGATAAGATGATGTATTGTGAATGTAATCTTGTGATGTGATTTTGATACACTGAAAACAAATATCAATGTCTTTATCAGGCATGTGACTAATTTGCTTGTACCATTATAACTCGCCATTTCCTGTCAAACTTAAATTGTGAAGATTAACAAGCCTAGAATTCCTGTTAGTTTTGTCTTTTACTACAAATAATCCTACAATTCTTCTAATTTGTGGTATTCCAGCCAGCCTATTGCTGATTTACACTTGAAATTACACACATGACAAGGACATGATTCTGTGTGGATATTTAAAAGGCTATGACACATCACTTCAAGTTAGCAGTCAGCTGCTTTCAATCAACCTGTGATGTCCAGTCAGCTGAATCCATGTTAATGGCTTACTTGTTAGTGACTCAACATCTACACAGACCACAGAAATATACTGTAATGGAATAGATCCTTCATGAATGCTTATAACCTGTAAAATACAGAGCATTTCCCTACAAGCAGAACAAGTCAGCTTAGTTTGATCAGGTCATAGATTTTGTCCAGACACATCCCAATGCCAAGAGTTGAGTGTTATTACACAGAAGGATGACGGCAGCAGTTAGCTTGCTAGCCGAATGACCGTTCATACACTGAATCGGCATCACTGCGATGTGTTCACACCTGTCAGTCAAAGGGCGTCGACAGGTGTTGTGGGTGGTAACGTAGAACTGTCACTATTCACCGTTACAGCAAAGATTTCAGCCATGACAACTTAAATAACATCAAAAGGATAACTTCACCCTAATGATCGTAAAACCAGCCTGACGAAACCGACGATACCATAAAACTAAAATAGTGTCACAGACTGGGGACGGAATTTAGCCCCTGGCCTTGGTGTAGCTGCTGGCTTGCTAGTGTTAGCCAGTCGCATTGGCTAGCTAACTAGAAGGCTAGCTTCATCGTAGCTCCAAGCTAACTAGCTGCCAGCTAATTTGAAAGTCAAGCACCTGCCAGTTATTTAATACAGCCAATGTAAGCCTGATGTTCAGCAACAGCTCAAATGGTAGTGATGTATTTTAACATGCCGTATCACGAATTTCCGTTGACATTAGCCCCGCTAGCACGCTACCTTTCTAACGCCTTTGTAGATGTAGAAGTAGAGCTCACGGCCCACATTGAAACAGATCCTGTCGCCGTTGCCCGACTGGTCGTTGACGTTCACGAAGGAGACCTTGACGGGGTTGGAGCCTTGCGAGTTGAAAGGCACCCTGTTGGGACGGCTGTATTCGGAGTGAGTGAGGAGTTTGTAGACACCTTCCCGAGTAGTGAACTGAGTTTTAATTTCGTTCATCTCCTTCCCTCCTCCCTCCGCCGCCATCTTTGAAATTAACATTCATCCCTTTCCCCCAGGCCGGATCTTACGCACGGAGGGGAGCGGGCCACGGAGCGGGCTACTACTCTCCCGTTCCCCCCAACGGTTTACCGGGGAACTGGTGGAGGAGGTTACGTACTGTAGCTGCTTTAGAATAAGTTGTTATTATAACATTATCTACTTTAACTATATGTAACAGATATTTATTTTGGAAACATAAACTAGTACAACAGGACACCCTAACTTAGATTTTACATCGGTGGCATAGGTTAGATATATCAACTAAACCTTTCTCAGCTTTTTATGATTTTAAAACTCTATTACAGGGTTAAGAAAATATTTGTAAAAAACACTGTCTTTGATTAAATAACAGAAAAGCTGAATTAGGCAACAAAAATAACATTTTGGACAAACAAGGATGTCAATTAGCAGCAACCAGGACAATAAGAGTTTTATTTTGAAAAAAACAAACACCGGACGTATTATTTTGTTAAAATGTTCAAACTATTAGCGTTTTTGAACTCGTGTCAGCGCTGTGTACCGTGCCCACGCTGCTTACCTGCGACCACACTTGCTCGCATCATATTAAAGCCACCTGCTACTTACCAGTTCATTAATCTGCAAGTTCGCTACACAGCAACATTATTTCAGTATTTTACTTCTTTGTGGTCCAGAGAAGTTACAGGCGCCAAATGTCATGGCATGTAGAAGAAGACGACAACGCTCACTTCCAGGTAGGTATCAGTATTCTTTTATTTAACATTGTGTAACATGGGCTAGACGATTGATTTAATTAGTATTTTTGTACTGCATGGCTTTACGTTCTAATTTTATTTAATACCTTATACCTAATATTTTGCAACAGGAAATTCAGTTGTATGTGTTTTGGTGTATTTTTGAATGTCATTAGATGCATAATTATTGCACTTCAAATTAATGTTTTGTTTTTTTTTCCATTTTAGGTCACAGTGAGAGACATATACCCAACAACGTGGACCAACTTGCTTTCAAATACATGGTGAGATGAGTTAAGTACATTAAATCATCATATTTGAGAATGATCAGGTCTTTTATTCTCTGAAAAAGTTGTAAATCACTTGCATTTAATCTCTATCTTGCTTTGACATATAAATGTGGACTTGAGTGACCGGTGTTTTCTGTCAGGAGATGTGTAAAATGGAGTCCAGCACTGATAGTGACTCAGAAATCAGTCCAAGATGGTCGGACACCAGCACTATGGTATTGCTTTTGTACAAACTTTGTACACACAATGACACAATAAGTACAAGTGGAGTGACAATATTTATATGGTATAAGTATATATTAAATGGCTTTAAAAAAAAGTTAAACCTAATACCAGATATAGAACATTGTCCATTGTATTTCAGCACCAATTTAGTTTTGAAATGGGATCAAATTTCATTTCTTCCCCAGAAACTTGCCCTATATACTCATTATCTGACTTCCAGCGTGCATTGAGCTTTTTAATTTAAAAATGAATTACTGTCTTGTCGAAGCAAAAATCACTGAATTCCTCATGGAACAGGGATGTGTGAGCAGCGCACCAGAGTGTGGGACATTGCGTCGGACACTGTCACTGAAGCCTGCAGCAAGGCATGGTTGTTATTCTTTGGTAAGCAGTCTGCATTCATTAATTTATCAATTTTTGGCACAAACATATCCTGTTCTTCTAGGTGTTTGTGAATGAATAAATAATTACAATTTCACTGTAGTTTATGGACCCGTATGATGGGAGCTCTGAAGATTCGGACGACTCAAACATCGATTTTGGTGTCTCCAGGCGAACAAGGCACCAGGGACAAGGAGGAGGGGGATGTCGGTTTACGGGCCGGAGCAGGAGATTCATTCTTCATAACCCTGCTTCTGTTGCTCTCAGAGAAGTGATGAAAAATGGGATGAGAGATCCTGTAACAGAGCAGCAACATCTTTTGGATCTCCCGATGAAATGTGGGAGTGATTCTGAGCTCTGGGTCTGTGAGCTTGACACTCTGCCCTCCCACAGTGACAAGGACAGTTGTAGAGATCTTACAGCAGAAATGGCAAATGATTCAACAATGCATCCCCAAACCATGGATATCGAATTGCAGCTTGATGATTCAGGCTTGCACGCCACAAGATCTTCTACATCTCACACATCTGGACCTCTCACCCCAGTGGGAGGGAGCTCGTCCTGGATGCTGGATAGCTCTACTGAGAGATCCCCCAGCCCATGTAACCTCAGATCTCTTTACAAGAGAAAGCTGGGGCTCCCTGGCGCAGAAGTGGTGGAACTGGCGCAAAGAAAGAGGCAGTGTGTCGTCAACATGGAGGACAAACAAGAGGCAGGGGACTCTGCATCTGAACCATGTTAGAGCCTTTATGACCATGGACTGTCAGAATGAAATACTGTAAATAGTTACTTTATGCACTTTGGTTTATTTTTCTACCTCCAGTAATTTTGAATGTCTCACAGGTGTCACACATTGTGCTGATTGCCTCTTTTTGAGCAATAATGATTTTTGTTTTGTTGGGAGGAATTACCCTAGTAACCTGGCCTCCATGGTAAAACAATGTACAACCTATGCACTGGCAATGAAGAAACTATACATTTTTCTAATAAAAGCAAAACCATATGAAAGAAAAAATGATGCAGCTTTTTTTGGGTTGAAATTGTTAAATAAGTATCTAGCACTGCACTGGATAGTAAAGTTTCAGTCTGATTTTAAGATGGCATTCAGCAAATACATCTCTGAATTTTAGTCACAGGTGCCCATTTTAAAATCAAAATTTTGTTCAATTGACAAGCTGTTCAAATGTACTTTCTACAAAGCAAACCAATCTAAATGAGCATAAAATAGTTAGATATAAGTATTAACCAGTTTCAGTCATTATTTTTAAGCCATTCCTGTCGCTTTGGCTTTATGATTGGGGTTGTCTTACTGGAAAATAAATCTTCAGTTATCATACAGACTGCAGTGCTGTAGATTTATAGGCCATGTAAATTCCCTCTTGGAAATCAATGTAGTACCTATATTTCAAAAGACATTACTTAGACTAACTTAATTTTCTTCAGTCTTGATGGTGTCAACGGTATCCCGGTTTTTCCATGTTTGCTGTAGACAAGACCTTAAACCTTAAACCCGTTCACAAGCCTTGAGAAAATTTCTCATTCGTCTATTCCTCAGTAGCTTGCAGTTATGTAGTTTCATTTACTCCTACGTTTAAGGTTTATCCTTCCAACCATCAGGTGGGAGCACCACACACCTTTATCTAGTCTGTGAAAATCTAGTATATGAAAATATTTGGCTATATTCTCTGCAATACTGTTCAATATAAGTTTCCTGACCCTAATTTAATTTATAGAAGCTAAGATTGGCATTCTCATCAGAAGTTTCTTGAACAGTGACAAATAATCTATTCTCACCAAAATGGCTTCAGAC
>NW_019444208.1:0-2732 GCF_002814215.2 Seriola lalandi dorsalis
GAAGACACAAAGGGCATACCAACATATTCTACTGTTTCTGTAAGAGTTCACACTCAACTGGATGACAACAGAACATGAAAGCTATTCTTTTACTATCTCTCTGCTTAACAACATCATCACACAAACCTTGTCGATGAATCATGCCACCATGCATGATGCGGGCCACAATACAGTGGTTGAGGTCATTCATTTTCAGGGTGATGCCCTAGAAGAGACAGGCAGAGGGAAAACTTACAACATGTAACAATGCCACAACACACTTCAAATGGATATAACCTTATTTCATTGTAAGAGCTGTGCAGAGTTACAAACAGTCCATGCTTTTATCAGAGAGGATTGGACACCAGGCAAAATCTCCAGTCTATAACAATATTTCTCATATAGGAAAAAGGACTGATTCTCACCAAGGTGCAAATCCTGTCCTGAAACATGCACCAGCCCCCAGGAAATAAAACAGTTGTGATTAATTCACACGTTGCTGAGAAATTTCCTCAGAGTCCCAGCTCTGCAGCCATGTAAACTCTAAGCTGCTAGCCACAAACTCCACCAGAGCTGAATCAGTCACCGTGATAACAGGACGTTCCAGCTACAGCACAACTCATAGTAGGCCAGTCTTGACTGGGTTAATGTCAAAATATTTAATCTCATTCATAGACATTGTATCATTAGCTGTTTAGCCATGACATAGAGACCAGGAAGTCACAGCTTCTGATATGAGAAGACTGGTGCCCCATTTCAACAAGCGTGAATTCTAAATTATGGCATTAACACTACAATAAATACATAAACAACACATAACTGATTGTTTGCATATGAAGCAGGGAAGTGAGATCCAAGTGCTCACTCTACATTCATGATCAGATCACTGAAGACACCAGCTCTGAAAAGGATCTATGTGCAAAAGGAATGCTACCTCTCTCGCACACACACAATAACTTCAGTCTAGATCCTATAGTACCTTGTGAAGGTGAAACATACTTGTACACAGCACATAACTGACATTTGGCAGCAGAATTTGTCTACGCACCATGGGCTCATCAGTGTTCTTCTGAAACTGGACCAGGCGAACCCTGGTAACATTCTCCAGGTCCATGTCTCCGTTGGTGCTGTCCGGGGAGTCTCCGTTAAGGTACGGTGAGGTGGGTGGAGGGGTCACCCTCAACGCCTCATCACTGTAGACCTCATGGGCCACCACATCATGGGTCTGCAGCAGAGCCTGGATGTACACAGACAGACAAATATTAAGACTCTCAGGACCCACCAGAACATATCCTATGTCTACAATATATTTTTCACCCCAAAAATCTAAGCCACTTACATGACCATAGTCCCCACCTACAACCATAACCATGTCCTCTCTACTTCTCCCACCAATTCCCCTCCACAACATAGACTACAAGAAAGAAAAAAAAACCCACAAAAGACTAGCAGGGTTTGGGAGACAAGCTCCCACCACCTGGCAGTCAACCTTCTCCCAAGGGTGTGGAGAATGGCCACTGTGAGGAGCAGCCCAACTCAAAACCATCCCATCACCACACCGTTACAAACTAACTAAGCAAACAGCTTCTCCCACCGACCGATGCTCCCAAATAATCTCATGTATATAAAACTGATACTGTACATATTACGGGACCCCAGTGAAGAAGGGAGGGCCGGGGATAGTGCAGTTTACACTGATCCTCCTCTTTGGCCACTAATCCTGTAACTGGCACACTGTGTGGTTTTACTACAAACACGTCTGCATTTGCCAAAAAATCACATCTGCTTATCAGAGTGACACCACATAGAGCGACAATACATCACAACAGCCAGCCAGTTCTGCCAGCAGCACAGTTAAAGTGTGTGGCAGGATGAAGTCAGAGCAGGACAGCCTAATTGGATTGAAGCAAACCTAGGGTGTGACTGGGCCATTTTATGACAGTTAATCAAAAAAGTACAGCTACAAAACAGGCATCCCACACAAAAAGTTTCTCACTGAACTAATTGCCATTATACCATTTTATCCACAAACTGGCTACACTCTTTTAGGGAAAGCAATTACAGACCCCAAAAATGTACCATACCTCTCCACGAAATCCACCTCACTTTGCAGTTTAAACATCCATCCTGACAAACATCGACAGTCGCCACTGAATTCCTTCAGCACATTCCTCCTACAGCTCCAACTCTCTGTGTCTTTCCCTGCCGGAGGGCTCGCCAAGCTCAGGTGCTAAGCAGCTTTGTGGCCAAGGGAGTTATGTGGATTGTCAAAACACCCTACTTCTGACTAGGTTGTAATCTCTCACACACACGCACTGACAAAGCAACCTGAGCCAGTGACTAAGTGTGTGTATGCACGCGCACACTGGCTTCAGTAACATCACACCATGAAGTGCGGCTGTGTGAGGATCCTCCTGAGCTCCTTGGCCTCCATGTTCTCTGGGTAACAGGAGATGGTTTCCAGTACCTGGTGAGGAGAAATAACAAGAAAGAGGTATGAATCTCAGGCACACACATAATACCTAACAGACTAAAAAATATGTCACTGAACATCACTTTACTGGTCCGAGAACTACGCTGGCAGCAAATTCCTCACCTCTTTGGCTCTCTGCACACCATCACTAGGGGGATTTCTGATCTGAGGAGACGACCTGGTGTTGATTTTGTCATAAAGCTGAAACAACAGGTAAATAAATATAATTCAAATACACATAATGACCCGAGCCTCGATTCATTATGACACCTACTCACAT
>NW_019444209.1:0-2732 GCF_002814215.2 Seriola lalandi dorsalis
CACACACACACACACACACACACACACACACACACACACACACACACACACACACACTCAAGAGGACGGACACACAGCTTCACATTCAAGGACATATGCAGACAGACAGGTAGCACAGAGCACAGCCATCAATCCACAACAGATATACAGTGCACATGCACAACGCATTCAGGCCTGTCTCCCTCTGGGCTTGGCTCTGCGTAGATTACTGTATGATTTTTACGGCTGGCGTTTGGGAAGCACTTTAGCAGTGCATAAAGACCTTATAAAAAGTGTAGTCGTAAAATTAGCAGCCACAAAATATGTACTTATGTTTTCATGTTAAACTCAAAGGATATTTTCATCAGCGTGGCATGAGCTAACGCACCTACTGTAAATACTCTACAAAAGACACACACCTACTCACACAAGTCGTATATCTGCAGATGGACATGCCTGTTGAATGAAAAGCAGCACGGTAATAACAGTGTGTGTGTGTGTGTGTATTGCCACGTAATTTATGGCGATTTTGTCCTTCGTAAAAAGGAGCAGCGGACTAACTCAAAGCAGCCTGCTCTTACTCTTGAGCCCGGACCTGAGGGCTGCACTAGGGGGCGATAAGAGACTAGATTCAAACTCACTAAACTCTTGGCAAGTGTCAGTGTTTCACCTCTCCCTTCCTCTGCAAACCCCCTTCTCTGCTTTCATTGGGTTGACTGGTTTTAGGCGTGTGTGCCAAGCTACTGCTTATCAAATGAGCAAGTCATAAAATACTAAAATCTGATATCTGACTCATCCTGGTGAACGAATGAGAGAAAAAGTTTATTAAATCAATGTGGAGCATGACTCATTACTCTTATTAAATTTTGGCAGAGGTTTCTAAACGTATTTTTATCTACCTTGCTTGTGCAAAATAATTGATTTTCTTTTCATGCCAATAGGTATCTCTGAACTGTAATCAGTGAAAATTGAGAGAGAAAGACGGGGACAGAGAGACAGACAGTGAGAAAGCAGTGGCCACTGAATCGCGTGACTGAGTGGTGTTTGTCCCTGAGGCTGGGCAGGGCTCTTTTTTCAGGCAAGCGGTTTTGCGGACTACCCTCCTCTCATTCCACACACAGACTAAAAGGGTTTGCAAGCGGGTGGCATAATGAGTGTGTTTGTGTGTGAGTGTGCACGCGCGCTTGTGCATGTGTGAATGCACATTAGAGGGGCCCTGTGGTGTGGAACCCGAATGTGAGTGTGAGAATGAAAGGGGGGGGGGGACAGATTGTGCATGTGTATGAGCGTGTGCGTGTGTGTTTGTGTGTTTGACGTCATGTTTGTTCACTCTGTGGTTGCGATGGCACCGTCCCTGACGCCAGATGCCCAAGAAAACTGCGTCCCAATTCCGTTCTGGCCCACTGAGTCAGGTCGTTAAAGAAGGAGAGAAAGACTGGCATGCACATACACACACATGCAAACACACGCGCACACGCTCAAGCACGCACACGCTGTGGCTCTTTGTGTGACTCTAAAACAGGGACACAGATTATTCATAAATTCGGGCTTTTGAAGTTTTCAAACCTGTGATCACTGGTGAGGAACCGGCTCCAAACACATGTGCAAATAGAAGCTAACCGTCTATGTATGCACTCACCTCTGCACATGTACACACTCCCACTTGCACACATGCACAAACACACTGAAACTACCTCACCTTCAATTTCAAATGCGCAAAAAATTAAATTTTGATTAGAAAAACTATTTTTTATTTATTTATTCAGATACACGTGCAGACACCTAAACTATATCTAGTCCGTCCTAAATCCTCGTTACTGATTATATGTGCAGAAAAAAAACATAATGTCTCTGTCTTCATACATCCCGATCTGCCATCTCGTGACCTCACCCCCCCTCTCTAACCTGGTTGTGTGTCCGCAGCAGGCAGCACGTCTCCCTCTCCTGCTCCCTCTCCCTGGCCAGTCGTTTCTGCTCCTCCTGGAGCTGTTGTTTCTCCTCCTGCAGAAGCCGCATGGCCTTCAGCAGCTCCCTGCGCTCCTGCTGCGCCTCCTCCACTCGCTATAAAGCAGGAGAGAAGTTAAGGGTAAAGAGAGAGAAGGCGAGAATGGCAACTGATGTTGTATGATATATTGTGTGCTGTTTTTATGGAAGCCTAGAGGGACAATAATGTAATAGTTTATTAATGCCAAAAGGGGAATGTGTCCTCCCATCCACCACCTACTCAGTGAGGTCAGAGGTCAGGGTCAGGTCCAGAACAGCACTTGAGAATCTAGTAGGGATGTAGTACTTCGCTATAAGACCCTTTATTGGGGATCAAGATCCAGGAAGATGGAAAACTGATAAAGAAATATGTTCGTCTTCTGTGGCCTACCTCTAGCAGACCGGTCTTGGTGGTGACGACCAGTATGTCTGAGTTGCTGTCGTCCTCGGTAACAGTCAGCAGCTCCTCGGTGGGCGTGGCTGACCTGAACTGGAAGGGTGTGCTGGCTCCTCTGATGTCACCGGCATGTGTGACATAACAGAACTGGTAAAACTCTCCGTCAGACTTTGGTACATAATACCCTATGGTGCAAAGAGATAAGAGTGTGTGTGTTAAATCCACTTTTCGTTTCTAATTTGATTTAATATTCACTTCATCAAGTAGTACCTATTTCAGTTGATCAGGAAGAATTGAAAGTAAACCCGGTAAAAACATTTAAACAATATCTACATCTGTTCTGCTTCAAATGGAGAGAAACTACTACACTGCG
>NW_019444210.1:0-2732 GCF_002814215.2 Seriola lalandi dorsalis
ATCCATCCATCCATCCATCCATCCATCCATCCATCCATCCATCCATCCATCCATCCATCCAGCAAATATGATATATCCAGATCGACTGGTAAATCAAGAGCTTTGCCCTCCGGCTAAGCTCCTTCTTCACCCCAACAGTCCAGTACAACGGTCCAATACAATGGTCCAGTACAACGCCCGCATTACAGCTGATGCTGCATCGATCCACCTGTCAATATCCTGCTCCATCCTTCCCTCACTCATGAACAAGATCCCAAGATACTTAAACTCCTTCACTTGGGGCAGAAACTCCATCCCAACCCGAAGAGAGCAATCCACCATTTTCCTGCAGAGAACCATGGCCTCAGACTTGGAACTGCTAAACCTCATCCCAACCGCTTCACACTTGACTGCAAACAGCCCCGGTGCATGCTGGAGGTCCTGGTCTGATGAGGCCACAGAGCACCACATCATCTGCAAATTACAGGGAGGGAATTGTATACTACAGAGAGTAGACTAGAGGTCAAAGTAAACTGTGATAAATATTACGGTGGTGAGAAGTATATGTCACCACGTTCTGAGAACGTAGCGGATAATTTGGTGAGTGCAGTGTCATTTGCTGATAGAAAGAAATACTCTGATAGAAGTAATTGTTCAATAGTTGTAATAAGCCAGAATTATCTCTTAGCTCATCCTCCCTAGTTTCCTGGTGATCTTTATCACCTGGATTCCTGACAGACAAATATGGAGGCATTCAAGGGAATCTGACTGAGCTGTCGTATGTTGCTTGATATCCAGATTACTGTTACTGTTAGTGTCTGCCTTGGCACTACTGACTGGTGAGGTTTGATGTGACTCTCTTCAGTTTTTTCTGATAGTCCCTCACAGACTGAACTAGGCGAATATCACAATAATTTGATCCAAGGGAGAGTTTCTCCTCCAACAATACCTCATCATACTTTACTGTAGTGCCACAGCCAATTCCATCATTTTGGTCCAATCCTGTTTTCAGGGAAGCAATAATCCATTATATGCCTCTTTTTCCATTCCATATGTGGTGGCGTCTCAAACTCAATTAATTTCCCCGTCATGGAAAGGAAATGGTTATAAAATGCAGCATGAATGGTAAAGACTGGAGTGCAAATTAACACTGTGTGACTATGTGCTGCAATGAGAACGTTGTGGTGCTGACTTTCTGTGTCGTAATGCACAGAATAACAGATTTATCTCTGCGTGAAGTGGGCGGGTGACATAACATTTGCATTTCATAATAGTAAAGGATGGAGTTGAGTGGAGTGGTGGAGATGGAGGAATATGAATCTGCCAGACACTCTACAGTTTCACCAGCATTGCCTTTATTAACGGAGTTGGCGTATATTAAAAATTTGACATGCCTATTGCTGGTGTCCATGAAAGAATAGGCCCTGAAGAAAAAAGGAAAAAGAACCCACAGGAACTAAATGTACTGCTGCAGTTCATTTTCCTGCCAACACCCATGTATTATTTTTCACATTTCAGAAACCATCTCCTCTAAGTTAATTAAATTACTTACCACATGGGTCATTATCATTGTTTGATAATGTCACAGTGTCTAAGTAAAAAATCTGTACCAATGGAGAAACTGAGAAACTGTCTTTTTCTGGATAATGCTTTGACTCTTTTTGTAGTAATGCCTCATTTGTCACCTCTCACTACTACAAAGGCCTTGAAAGGAAATGGCAAAGCACATAATCAGCAGCTTGTATTTTGTTGAATGGGAAATACGCTTTCATTTCACTGAGGGCCAATGCACATTCAGATTGGACCTTTCAGTTTTAGATTTGATTTATCTCTACTGGCAACCTTTATTAGCTGAATATGAATGCGATCCCAGAGAGCGGCATAGTGGCTTAATGTCTGCAAATACAACCTCTGCTGAAAACAAATGCAGTTATTTGCAGTGGGCTCAATTCTGAGGTTATATTTGATCATATGATAACCAATGTAGTATGGATGAGGAATATACAGGGTGGTCAGAGGTCAGGATCAAGAGTGAGGACTGGAGGTGCAGTTATCTCTTATGTATTTTTAGGCGAACTGGTTTTATTTATACTCTCTCCAGCCAGATGATGGACTCAAGCAGTGTGATAGAAAACTGGAGTCTCGTCTTTTGTGTCAATTGTGCTGAGGGTAAAAAGAGACAGAGAAACAGATTTATACCGTGGGATGTAAATAAAAGGCATATACAATAAACGAACAGAGGCTGACATTTCACAGAATTCTCCCCTTGAATTGTCAATTATATAGTGACAGCATGCATGCCTGCATTATTGAAAATAGCACGCTGACATAGTTTCCTGCTATTCTCTATCACCAGATGGCTGAACCAGATCTTCACTTTGGAAATCACATCTCGCCAGTGCATGTGAGGAAAGTGTTTGTCCTCTCTCTCTCTCTCTCCCGCTATGCTTTCATCGTCGCTGCCTTCTGTTTACTCGCGCCAAACACCTGGCATTGAAGCAGGCAGGCTATTAAATAAATTAGGTTTCTGACAAAGACATGTGCAAAATGAGAGGCCTATTACATGACCTGCGTTGGTGTTTTGTTTTCCAGCTTAACCTTACCCCTCCCCGGGGCTTACTTAGGGTGTCGGTTACGCTCCACAAAGTGGTGTGCTTGTATTGTTTGGAGGCATCTAAAGCTCACAGAGCCTGCCAGGCCAGGGCCGGTCAGTGTCTGCCTTTCCAACAGTGAGGCTGTAACAAGGCCCCTCA
>NW_019444211.1:0-2731 GCF_002814215.2 Seriola lalandi dorsalis
TTCACTCATCTGCTCATTCAGGTTAAGAAAGAGATACGAACGAATAGAACATCACCATGTTGAGGTTTGTAAAGGAAAGAAAAAAGAAAAAAGAGCTCAAACAATATTGGTCTCTAGCCTGACTTGAACCCAAAATAATGCCAGGACATGGACAGTACATATGCCTTATCTTACTGAGCCAGATATTGCACTAAAATCCTTAAAGTGAAATTTTAGATTACCCTGACTAAAGTGAGGTCGAACTGACCTAATTTATGCAAGTGCTACAAGCAAACTCATAACATATTTTTTTTCTCTATAATCTGTTTGTCAACAGGCAACAGACCCAGATTCAGGACCTTGGGGCGATGTGAAATACTCCATCTACGGATCAGGGGCCGACTTGTGAGTATGAGAATGTAACTGCAGCTGAGTTCTGTCAAGTTTTTGTTTGAAAGAAATGGCCTTCTCAGCACCCCCTTCAAATTCCTCATGATCCCCATGATCCCCACTATCTTGCTGTTAAAATAAGACATCCTTAAAAATCTAAATCTGTCCAAGGATAAGATTTTTGTTTTTATTCTGCTTTTTTATCATGTCAGGGTGAACTCATGATGGTGGAGAAAATCAGATGATGACACTCAGCAAATCAAAATGAAAACATCACAACTGCTTACACAACATTATTAGGAGTAGATACCCTTTGTCAGCAGTGGAAAACAGACTACACTGTTCATAAACTCACACTGATCTCAGGTAAATAGTTGAACTAAATGAAAAAGAAATTGGATATGAGCTTGACCGTGGCATTTTAACTGTATATACTAGTCACAACCACAATCTACAGCAAAAACACATGTGCCTAAAAGCAGTATAGAAATATGACAGCAGACTTGTTTTTCATATGAGAACTTGGTTCTGCTTATTGCACCTAAGCGCTGTAGTCCCGCAGAGGATTTGCTGGCATTTTCTCTCAGCTCGAGTTTTATTAGATTTCTGGTAGAAGTCGAACCTCAGAGGAAAAAAAGCTCAGTGGTCACTGTTCTCTCTCAGTAATAACGCACAGCATATCTTCAGCTTGCCTTTCATATCAATACAGAGAGTCCTAAAGATAACCTGCAAGTTAGTGCCTGACACATCCCAACACTGTAACAATCAATACTGTAATTGTTTGGAAAATTATTTGCTTTTTCAATCACGTTTCTACATGGATGCCTTAGAGGGGCAAAAAAACCTGTATTTGGAAATATTTAGAACAGTAAAACAAGGAAACACGAATCAATACTCAGGTACAACAAGTGTACGTTAGTGGGGTTGTGTTTAATCTCTCAGGGCTGTGTCCAATAAACCACTTTCTTTGTATGATGAAATGTAGGTGGAGTATTTTTGGACCCCATAAATACAGATTTTGAGCTCTGTAGCAATGAATTAGTGGAGATATGTGATGTCACATGGTATCCAGGAGAAGGATTTCCAAAATAAGCAGAGGAGAGAGATTTGGAACACTTTTAGCTTAGTGGATACTTGTTTGGGCTGCACAATTTTGAAACTGTGTCAACTCAGATTACTCTCCAAAACAAAGGAATACATAGCTGCATTTGTTTGTTCTGCATCTGCAAAAAAAAAAGCATTTCATATTTCTGACTTTACACTCTTTTTTTTTTACAATATCTTGTAGAATATCTTGTAGAGTACACAGGACCATGCAGTCCTGATCTTTGCCTGCTCACCCTCTATCTTTGTTAATCCTGTAATGGGATTGGAGGAGAAAATAGACTGGTCTTTGCTACTGTACCTTTGCATTGTGACAAAGTCACTGCAGGGTAACTGAGCAAGTCAGTCAGTGAAACAGTCTAATTCCATACTTGCTCTGTTGAACTTTGAAACTTTGATGACAGTTCAATCTTAAATTAAGTTAAATTTACTGTAGTTAATCAGGGTGGAACAGTAAAATGTTAACTTAAAGGAATAGGTCAACATTTTGAGAAGGTTCAGATGAGAAGATCAACACTCTTATGTCTATAAGCTAAATCACAGGGAACAGCTAGCCTGGCTATCTCCAAAGCTCAACAGTCCACCTACCAACACCTCTAAAGTTCACTGTTTAACTTGTTTTATCTTGTTCACAGAAATCTAACTACAATTTGTGGTTGGAGGAGCTAGATGCTGTAGCTATTTTTGATTAACAACAGTTTATCCACTTGCCTCATGTGCTACATCTGTGCTGCATTTCAATATGTTGCTTGCAGCTTCTCTGGAAAGACTAGACTGTGAGAAGTCATTGTGTTGGGTGCTGTTTACCAGAAAATAACTTGCCATAAAACAACAAACTTTCATTTTTTTTACATTTATGTACAGGTTAAACAAACAAGATACAACATGTTAGTTAGTAAATTCTAGAGGTGCCGGTTGGTAGCGTCCTGGGTGTAGCTTCATACTTCACACAAACACAGGATTGCTGTCATCTCACTCTGAGAAAAAAAAGCAAGTAAGAATATTTCTAAAATTTCTGAAGTATTGATTTAAAGTTTGTTTCTTTTAGCACGACTTGAAAAAGCATATTTTCTACACCCAGGGTGTGGTGTATCAGTAGCCTAAATAATAGTAAATCTAAAGCCTAAATCCCTGCAGAGAAAGAGTATATAAGGCTTTCCATTCCTCGACTAAGGTGGTCTTAAGCAAAACAGAATAGAAAGTATACAATACATTCTCTCAAACCCACCTTAAGAAGAAATTAAAGGTTTACACACAA
>NW_019444212.1:0-2287 GCF_002814215.2 Seriola lalandi dorsalis
GACAGAAAAAACACACATAAAGGCTGTAGATGACGATATGTGAAACCAACCCTCAGCGTTTTCCAGTGGCAGGTAACTTCCTGTCAGGTGTCTGTGGACCAGAGCAGACTTCCCACTGCACAGACCTCCCAAAACACCCTGGAGACCATACACAAAAATAGACAGAGAGAAAGAAAATATTCATTTAGTATAAAATCGCACTGAACAGTTTGTAAAAGCTATGTCCTCGTGCTTACCAGGTGAAGCTCTTGCACAGGTTGGTTCATGGTCCATTCTTGACTGCTGGTGCATGCAGCTGAAGAAACAAATTCACAGAGAGAACAAAAAGGGGGTGGGGGATTTATTAATAAAAAGTTAAAAATAAGCTCAGCAATTCAACGCCCTGATGTGTTGGTAATTTTCTTTACACCAAGATACAGAATACAAACTACAAAGAAGACAACTTCGGAGTTGCTGGAAGTTATTTGAACTTTCAACAGCGGTAATATTTGGGCTAACAGTTTCCCTCTGCTTCCACTCTAGGCTAGGCTAGGCTAGGCTAGGCTAAACACTCCACATAAATTAACATAAACATAAATTTTTAAAATAGTGTCATATAGGAGATCTGAAATGGTATAAACAGGAAACAAAGGTGGTTAGACTCAAGTAAAAGTGAAAAAATATGTGACATGTTTGAACAACTGCAAAACTGGCATCTTTACTTGTTGTATCATGTTACCTACCAAATACAGCCACATGTCACCTGGGTTTTCGAAAAAAGAATTTTCAAATTTCAAACTGAGGACAGCACTGCTGAGGTTGGTGGAGAAAGGGCTCGAATGCTGAAGATGTTGTTAGAAAGCATGTTTAACATGCTAACTAAGCTAACCATACCACCCGCTTTCAGCAGAGACAGTTGAGAAAGGTGTAGAGTATCTTTCTAAGCTAAGCTAAACAAGACATAGACCTATTTCTGTAAATTAACAAAGAAGAATCCTATCTTCTTTACAAGTCAGGGTACATTGACAAACAGACCTATTGCCACAGCATTCATTTGAATGAAAAGAGTTACTGTGGCCTGTTGGCTAAGTTAATGTCTGTGGACACAGCACAGCGAGGAGAGTCAGGGTGTCCAAGCCTCCCCACTGGGTGCAGAGAGGCTGCAGCTCCCAGCAAATTCAATCAAGTGTACAAATGTGCATGTCTACACGAGTTAGCGAGCACGCCAGATATCTTTAGTTTACCCTAACAATGTTAGGCATGCCACTTTTTTGCCTCTTATTGTGGTTACCTGGCAGAAAACCTCTAACAAGTCATTTATTCTTTTACTCAGTTTTGAAGACTGAAAGCAATAGAAAGAATTCAGCCAGCTGTGGTGAGATAATTCATCTTATTCCAAGTACAAATGAGTACATCCCTCATTTCATGAATTTTATAGAAGTCAGTGTCAACTGAAAGACGGCAGAATATGGGTGCTCTGTGGTATCGAGAAAATGAAACCTGTCTGAAATAGACTTCTGAAAGAAGTGGATATGCATCAGAAACAAGAAAACAACTTAAACTAAATCTAAAATACCAAAAATAAAAATGATTTGTTAATGCAGCATTTTTGCATTTTCATCTAAAATGGTTTAAGTTACTATTGTGTCTAAATGAGTTAGCCAGAGTCTTAATGCTAGTGCAACAATCTGATTTATCCTGCACTGTTACATTACTGACCAATATTTTTCTAAAATATTTCATAAAAAGGGAAAACAGCACTGAGGATAGTGAATAATGAATAAACAAGAAAAAAGCATTGAAGGCAGAATCTGAGACCAAATGCCTTGTTAAGATGGATGTTTTAATACTGAAGGATCAATAGTGGGATTTTGGTTTACGTGGAGCTTTATTTTGTATCAGACAGAACAGAAATGGCTCTTAAAAGAAACAATAGATGATAGCTGGTGTAAAGTGACTCATCTAGTTACATTTACAGTTACGTCATCTTTAAGGTGAGGCAGCATGTCAAGATGAGCAAACTCATCCTTGGTTCTTCAAAAGTCTTTGAATTGCACAATAAATTTCTTACATCTAGGCATTTATTATAAAACCATGGTACAAAGAAAGATGGCTGAAAGAGGTGCTATGTTTCTATTGTAAATTAACACCATGTGAATTTGCATGTAAATTACAATTTAACTTTAACATTACTTAAAATATCTATTATTATCTATTGAGCACTTAAAATTCAAACAGAGTTGTGCTTATGTTGGTTTTCTGGCTTTGTTTCTTAGAGATAAGGGCATCGACTTGGCAGCAACTACAT
>NW_019444213.1:0-2731 GCF_002814215.2 Seriola lalandi dorsalis
GTCTGATTGTGCACATTACAACATTGTGAAAGTGCATTGAAATGAGAACCTGCATGCTATTGTACCTGCTCTGTGCCTGTGATGCTATCAGGACCCCACTTCTGAGTATTATTTGTGGTGTGTCAGTTCCTCACAGCGCGCGACCGCAGTGAGGCTATTTCTCTCAACCTTCAATTCAAACTTGGCCCATTACAGCCAGACTACAAAAGCACTTTCCGTGCACTCAGGAGCTCACGGCAGTGAATGGTGGATATTTCCAATCACTCTGCTGTCAATCCAAGTGTCAGGTAAACACAGGCCAATGGAAACAGCTTTAAAAAAACCTTGCGTCTGTCTTACTCCAGGAGTCCTTGGAAACATATCAACAGTTTCTACAAAGACCTCCAAGTTAAAGGGAAAAGTCAAATATCCTAAAAGCAATACAGATGCAACGCCCTGGCCGACACAGTGGCCTACACGACAAATATAAATGCTGTGGTGTTTGTCTTCAGACCTGTGAGTGTTGTCTCCAGCTAGAGCTGCAAACAAAGGAAATGAGACCGTATTGACAGACCTTGTATTCACCTCATGAGAGGAATCTGTGAAGTCTGTCGAGCAATTACCCAGTGGGAGTTTCAGTACATCTATAAGGATTCAGTGTGATAGATATAACTGTAAATAGGGGCATCTATGACCTTCTCACTGCATGTACACAGACCTTCTAGCTTGCAGTATTCTTTTCGTATTATGGTGGGGAAATACGATACAAAAATATGCCCTAATAACATCTGCATGAAATTATGGAAGAGAAATTTTAAGCAAAACATTTCATATTCAATGCAAAAGCCTCTTCTCAATATCCTCTAGGAGTGGACATTGTTGTTGTTGTGGAATAGTGCAGAAATGTGAATGATAAGAGAAGTAACTGAGTGAGTCCACAATGGCTCTGAGTGTTTCAGATTAACATACTGACAGTTGTTTTCATGAAGGCCAGTCCAAGAGAGAGTGACCCCACGGAGAGAAACTGCCCTGCTGGAGGCACCTTGTGGGACACTGTAAATGGGACCTGAGAGAGAAAATTGAAACTGGGGCTGCATGGGGAAGTGTGGATGGAATATCAAATGTGTGTTTTAGACAACTCTGAAGCACTTGAGACAGGAACGATCATACTGTTCTTTGTCTGAGGTGCTGAGAATTAACCATTGTACAAACAGATGGAAGTCACAGCCAGGTTCATGGAAGTTTTTTTAATTGTATTTACTGTGGAAGTTTAAATATTTAATATGAGTATAGGGATGCATTCTGAATCACATCATCATTAAAACTAATGAAACTGTGTTTATATTAATATTAATACACAATGTTTATGCTATGCTATATGCAATGCACATGTACAGTAAGTATAGTAAGATGAGTCAGTATTTCTGGGTTATTGCATAGGAGTTGTTTTTGGACCACATGGGTGATTTAAGTGTTTATTGTTTACTATAATGGCATGTGTAAAGAAACATTTAGAAACATTTCAATGCTTAAAACATATTTTGCTGCACATTTTGCGAATTCAAAATACTGAACCTATTTCGACAAATGCTATAATGGCACAAAAAAATTTTTTTTGCAGCGCTAACTGAAAAAGAATAGCTAAATTTGTCAGCCTGAAGTTATGATTTATACGCTGCTTTGCAGACTCCTCTGAGTTGTTTAAAGGGTTTTTTCTTCCAACATTTTGCTGGCAATGTTTTATCACTCACAAAGACAGCAACAAATCAAAGCACAAAGTTGTGTCATTACAGCAGAAACACGAATGAGGGGGGAAATCGTTGCATAAACCCTCATAAGTGAACATGAAGTGTTGTTTTAGTCAAATCATGATTCTATATTGATTTCTTGTCTGTTCTTTGTACAGTATATAGCACAAGTGTCAGACAGAGAAGTCACACAATGGCAATAATTACAGCATGGCAACACTTTTATTGTCATCCAAAATAGAGATAATTTCCTCTCTGTAATAATATGATACAATACATTTATAATAACCATTGAATTTCCCAACACTATCCCTCGTGCATATTTACTTTCTCTGAAAAATGCCTCAGTTATTTATATGTTTATTTGTTATAACTCAACTGTTCTTTTTTTGTGTGATTTTTCAAAGGCCTTTGGTGTGCATGTGATTTACAACAGCAGGCCGTGGTCTGTTTTGCTGGGTGTGTTTTTCAAGGCAAGCTTTCCACTCAGTGCCCTTCTTGGTTTGATGCTGCTGTGGTTTGCCTCGGGCCAGAGTGGCACCGCTTGATTGATGGTGCTGACAGAACATTTGTACCAACAGAGAATCTGTCACATTCCTGGACTCGTTTTATTCCTCAAAGAGGTTCTACCAGTTACACTGCTTTTACAATCCACCTAAGTCACATGATAATGTTTATGAATACTTTGATGCTAATTTGTTTTCATTAGTAACCACAGGTTATGTTTGCATGTATGCTCTGAAATGTGTTCCATGATGTCTGGACAGGAAGGACACCCAATGAGTGTGTAAGTCATTCAATCCTGCCTCTCCTGTGACAGAAAAATTATTGGTATCAAACCCCGAAACAGCCTGTTGAGGACGCACTCGCCGAAAAAGAGACTTTGTTATGGTGTTTTGTTTCTATACAACATCTGCGTGATTCTAAATAGCTTTATTACTCACTCTGAAAAGATTTATTGTCACTTTATGAAAAACAAAATACTCCACGACCCAGACCACTGG
>NW_019444214.1:0-2765 GCF_002814215.2 Seriola lalandi dorsalis
AACTGAAAATTATATACTGTTATACCCTGTTTAAATCCTTCAGTCCTCTTTTAATGTAGCCATAAGACACATGACATGACAAACTTCCCTTTTTAGCAGACAGATTTAAACAGCAGTGACAATGGAGCAGAAACAACAAGCAGAAAATAGATGTGAATTGGAGAAAAGTAACCAAGCGTGTTGATGATTTTTATAGAAATATAGTCTGGATCCATAGTTTCAATTACCCTGTTCTGGAGCCATACCAACACACACCGTACCAACGGCAGCCTGTCACAATTCGCATTCACACCTACTGTATGTGAAGCCCACAATGAAAGGCTCCAGTGAGCCGAGCCAGGTCAGAAACCAGGAACTTCTTGCTTTGAGGCAACAGCGTAAACCGATGCTAACCACTGTATCAGCCTGTATCCTCAGCAGTACCAAGATACAGAGTGTATGAGTGAGAACGAGGGAAATAACGACTTTCTGTGGCAAAATTGTCTCCTTCTCTACAACAGTATGTGTATATACAGTATATATCTCACCAAAGGCAGAGTATAAATCAACCAGAATTTCTCTACCACATAATCCACTGGCTTTTGTATTACCATAGTGATTACGTCTTTAGGGGAAACACACACACAGACACACACACACTCACACTCGCTAATCCTAGCTGTGGGGGTAATAGATTTTAAACACATTACCCCAGTAGGGATACCCCCTAAAACACAAAGCTGTCCCCTGAACCTGTCCCCCTGTCCTCCTCTTCTGTTCACCATCAGCATAAAATAAAGAAACACACACACACACACACACACACACACACACACACCTTCCTCCAGCCCAAAATATAAATAGGTCCACACATGGAGGATAAATACTGAAATGTGAAGTCTAGAGAGTCTCATTCTGTGACATCAAATAAAGCTATTTCCAAGCGGCTGATGTGTATGGTCACTCTCTTCCACACTACTTTATCTTTTAAGATAGAAGAAGAAACTTCATTATGCAGATGGCGGCTGCAGACAGTACAATTTGAAAAGCAATCGCTCTTAAGAAAAGACAGCAATATATAAAGACAGAGTCATATCCATTTATGCAATGGCCCTGTGAACCAAGATTCAAAGACTAAATGGCATGAAATGTAACAACCACGATAAAGTTTAAAGACAATATAATCGCATTAGCTGTGTCCAAAGCATTCAGGTTTCTCAGCAGACCTGTCTGACTAAAGGAACAATCCACTTAATTAAAGAAAATGTATTTTAGTATTTTAGATTTTAAAGGGGCTTTCCACTGATTTTACACTTTAGAATCAGTTTATTCAACATGGGGAGCCCTGCTCAGCTTGTAAAAACAGTAGCCTCGTAGTAGCTCTTCAAAGTCTGAAGAAAATAACCTGAGTAATGTCATCAGAGTAATCTCAGTTTGGGTTTGGTGACTACAGAAAGAAGCCTCCTTCACAAACTGTAGATGTGGCATTTACGGGCTTGGAGGGTTTAATCATGCAGATGCTATAGAGTTGCATTGTGGGAAGTGTAGGATACGGGGTTCATGGAGGTTGACCCACAGGGAATAAAAGTCAGGATAACTCTGACTCTACTGCTTTGATTTTAATCACTTTTTAATAAACCCAACAGTCTCACTGACCTGCAATAAAAAGCATTTCAAGATGAGGTAGTAAGTTCTTTTTAAGTAATATCATAAGTGTTAATATTCCTTTATGCCATCAGCGATGACAATGGACCCCAACACGTTAGATGTGCGGTCATCCCTCAGTGAAGACAATCAATCACTGGATAGTGAGAAAACTCAACAGTTTCAACTTGGTGGTGAACTGGTTCACAGATTATTTGGACTGTGTGGTGTCGATGAAACTGGCAGCCGCGGCTCTTCAAGAGATGGGATGATGGAGTCAGAGCAACCTGGACTCTGCTTAGGTTACATCTGAATACATTACATTTCATTCAGATGCTCACTTTTGCAGCTCTCTGTGTCCCTTGCCTGCTGTTTTAAGTGTGTTAAGTCAGTAAGTATAGCATTCTTGTTATCCTATGTTATTTTGACAATTTGCTGACTTCCTGCGAGTCTGCTGATAGTTTTTGATGATAATGGGTGAGTTCAAGTGATGTCAGTTTTAGTTATATCGCTGAACTCCACTGTTTGTTTAATGTACTTTGAGATATTTTATGAATTTAACAGAAAGTTTATAGCCAAGAGATGATCAGAGACATGAACAGACAGATGGGGAATGGCATAAAACAAAGGTCTCCGGTCGGACTCAGCCATGGAGTTCAAGTTCAGCACCCTGCAGGCCAACAGTTCACCCTGAACCATTCAGGTTTTATATTTTTTGTCTGTGTTTGTGTCATTAACTTTCTTTTTTTTTTTAAAAAGGAGCAATCCAGTGATTTACTGTGACTGATACCTGCGATTTTACTGGAAATCCTGATCGTAACGTCTCACTGGGTACTGAGATGCAAAGAGAAAACTCACACAAACACACTCACACACACACTTTCAGATATTCCTCACAGCCAGAACGAGCCCGGTGACCTACATGGACAAATTCAACACACTCTCTCGCTCGGTGTGAACGCTGTGCATGGTTGTAAAAAGGCATTATTCCTCCCTCCTTTCTTTATTATTATTTCCTGAAACCTTTCCTGCCTGCTTCGCTGAATAAAAGCACAGTTTTTGCGCGGTGGTTTATAAAAAAGCCTACTGTGCTACGTCCTCCTCACCACAGGTATCTGCAGAAAAGACTCTCTCTCTCTCTC
>NW_019444215.1:0-2731 GCF_002814215.2 Seriola lalandi dorsalis
TTTATGTTTATGTTTGCGAAAAGATTCAATAATAGCACAATGCTTTGATTAAAATTTAAATTGTGTGATTGAGAAAGACAAATTGTTACTCATCCTGGGGCTTTATGAATCCACTGAAACAAAGATATAGCAACAAGAGAGAAAAAAGGGACACGGTTAGAGCATATATTGCTAGCTAGTTTACGCTAACTAATGTCTGTACAGTTGAAACATTTACTGTTTAAGCTGAATAAACACAGACAAAACAAATGGGACAGTGGTCCAATTTGCCCAAATAAGTCAGGGTGAAAGATTACTTTGTGTTGTTTTCTAACAGTCATTTAGAGATGATGGGAAAGTGATACATCATCTCATATAACTCTCTGGAAGAAAACAAAACAAAAAATCTTATTTCCTACAGTGTTGAACTATTTAAAGCTGGGCCTTTCTGCCCTGCACAACAAGCTTTAGCTGAATGGATGAGACAGTAGATGAAAGCAACAGAGACACAATGTCTGTGCTCACTCTTTATCATAATGGACCTTAATCTATTCTCAAAATGACACAGCACATCATTGTTTTCCTGTGTGGCACACCCCTCTCGCTGGAACACATTGCACATTTCTGACCTGAAGCCCAGAGGAGCTGATCCTTAACAGCCTCTGACCTTTATGTTTCATGTTTCAGAGTATATGTGCAGTGCAGTAGTTTTCAGCAACATATATATTTGAAAAGGCTGTCTTCAGTTTGAGTGGAGCTATTTTCCTGTTTGTGGCCATGCAAGTGTCTCACCTTTTCCTCTGCACAACCTCAGCGAGTCCTCCTCGGGCTGCTTGGGGGCAAGAACAGAAGTCCCTGTGTATCCAGAGAGAGAGAGATGGAGAGAGAGAAAGAGAGAGAGAGAGAGAGAGAGAGAGATGCCTGGCTGGCCGTAGGGTTGCCAAGGCAACAGGGAACAGTGCAGGCATGGTGGTGAAAGAAGAGGAGGTCTGGGCTGATAGGGATAACTGGAGACGCCAGGGGACACCTTTGTGCATTAAGATACTCCACACTCCCTTTTGATGAGGAAAAAGACACTTTTTTTTAGCCAAACTAAATTAAACTATAAATAGTGCTGGTTAGGCAGTGTCTGAAATTGAAGACCCCAATATCAGGAAATGTACCTCACGGGTGGACACAGAACATTTTCCAGTATCCAGACTAGAGTCAATTGGTTCTTTGATCTATTTCTCATGTCTGCTTTATGGTATGCGGTGCACTGAAAATGAACACACTTGAAATTATGTGCAGTTATTCACAAGATTAAAGTAAAATACATATTATAAGACTTTAGACTAACACTTACGCTAAAATAGAAATCTTAACATGGATTCATCCCTTCTACCTAATCGCTTAATTTATCAAAACTAACTAACAACTAAAATATTCTTTTGTCTTTGTGTTACCAGTAAGGATGAACATGTGTCATGAATGAAAGATTTGTGTTGTTCTGCCTTTTTTCTGGATGTAAACATAAACACATTTACATAAAGTGTGCGAAACAAATGAAGTCATATTGGAAGATATGTGCTTAAAATTAGTTCTCCTAATCTCACTACAGTGAGATCTGACACCAATGACCACATTGATTTTTGCAATAAATCTTACTTTGAGAGGGGTAAACCATTTCTGATAATGTAGTTACATATTTACCAGCAGCAGGCCCTGTCCAGACTGTTTAAGACTGGTGCATATCAGGTGTTCTTGTGGCCTAGAGATTTAAGATTTGTACATCTCTGATTCAATTCCACCTTGTTGCATGTCTTCTCTTTTACTGTCCCTCCACAATTCCTGTCTTTACTCACTTTCAAATATCAAATAAAAGTAAAAATAACACCACAAATGACCATATCCATTGGAATCAAGCTCACATACAGCACATATGACCATTTCTCATGTGGTCATGTATCAGAAACATCTGCTTCTCTTTGAGGTCTTCCTTGTACCAAACATTTTCATAAAGTGTTTGCAGGAAGCACTTTACCCAGTAGTAATTCTTGTTGATCCAGCTGTACCTTATCGTCAACCACAACATATTTCCTTGTGTTCAACCACAAAGGATTGTTCCCCGGTTTAGTAAATGATGAGTACACACCTTGACTGAGAGACATCCACTGCTATTTCAGCTGTAGAACCACTGAGCCTCCAGCAGGGCCGATAAAATGTCCATGAGAACGAGGAAGAGGAAGAGGAGGAGGAAAGGCACAGTATTGAGGAAATGCATTTTATTGTACAAGTGTTATTATTTCTGTGTCCATCCACTGGATGTTGCCAAATATATCTTGGTTATAGGATTTTTTTCATCTGACAGTAGGAAAAGCACAGGTACAAATTAAGAAATGAATGAATGAATTAGCTTTTTCATTTTCAGGGTCCTGGTACCATTCAAGTTGGCTCACTGTCACACTGTCATAGCTTACTGGGACACTTGAATTGAACAGAGCTATTGTTAATAGTTATTAGTAACACCTGTACTTTTCCTGATGTGACAAATCAAGATGTCTGCTGTGGAAAACACCTATCAACGCAGTACTCATCTGCACATCCTGTAATCTTTTCTATAACTGTCTAAAACTACATTAATTTTTGAACAGAATTACCACATCAAAGAGTTCCCATAAATACAAATTATATCTCATGTTAAGAAATATGTCAGCAAACAACAAATCAATGATGCATAACAGAGCCAGTAGAACATTATGTACATGCTGCC
>NW_019444216.1:0-1887 GCF_002814215.2 Seriola lalandi dorsalis
AATAAATTGTCGATTATAAAAATGAAAACCTAAACAATACGAAATGTTTGACTAATATTGTATTTTTAAACACCAACAACTTCATTTTTTTTTTCATCTCAATATCCCCTGCATTGCAGGAAGTGAGCCTGAGATGAGGATGTCTTCCACGAAAGCTGAACTGACCAAATCATCAACCTATGCTACCTTCTCCACTCCTAAACCTACACAAAGTGCTAGTGTGCCATCCACAACTGAGCTGTACCGGACACTTCGCCTAATACCAGACGGCAGGTACTATTCAGTCACTGCTGTAATTAATATTCGCTGTATTTGGAGAAATTGACCTCTTGCTGGCTGTGTTCGCACCATGACACACATTAATACCATTAATCTGTATTTTTCGATGTCAGTTCCTCCAGACATTCAAATCGAGGACGCTGGCAGGAGTCCAGCACCACTGAAGATGGAGATAAACATGCACAGACAAAAAACAGATTTCGATGTGGAGACCTGAGTATCTTCTCTCTGGGTGAAGATGAGAACATTCTCACTTAAAGAACAACCAGTGCCTTTTCAAAAAAAATGTGTCTCCACAGTGGACTTTAGCATCAATCCATGAGTTCCATCACCACTGAAGAACACTTCATTTTTTGCAACTGTGTTTTTCATTGTTGCCTTTTTTATGGACATGCACATATCATTACTTCACCAAAGCTGATCAAATAAGAAAGCACTTTAATCTGACATTGTTCATTTATTTTCTTTACAAACAAATCAACACTGACAATTCAGACTCTAAGCTACAATCGGGGGGAGGGTATCTACCAAGTAGAGATTTGGACATACTGATTATATGGAATGCTTAAGTTTTAGTTTTAAACTAACTTTAATGTTTACATATTGTAAATGTATAAATTATGAGTTTTAATGGAAGCATACATTGACATTAGAATGATAATGATCTACTCTGCTGGTGTAACAGTACAATAAAGATATTTTTAATGAAATGCATTATTTTCTCTGTAATTTGTCGCCCACTAGTGTATTTCAATCGGAGTTGCAATCCAAAGTGTGAATAACTGGAATCCGGATGTCATCATCTTTGCTTTTGTCTCAGCATCCAGCCCAGAATCCCACCCACCGCTCGGCATTTATTTTTTCACAAAACACCTCGAGAATGTCGAGTTCCTCAAATCTTGTAGCCATGAAAAAAGTCGTGCAGCAGCTCCGGTTCGAGGCGAGCATACACAGAGTGAAGGTAATTGTTGGGGTTATTGTTTTTCTGCCAAATAACGAGAGAAATCTCGATCGTTACCCCGATCCGCTAGCAGCGCTAGCTATTGCCAGAGGCTAGCAGCAGTAAGCTAAGTTAGCCCATAGTCAACAGGCGTACCAGGGCGTTGCTCGAAAAGAAAGGAAGTATTTAAAAAAAAAAAAAAGAAGTCTGATGCAATGTTGAGGTAAATCAGACCTCAAGCTAATGGCAGCTAGTATATATCTAGCTATTGATTTAAAAATTACTAGTCCGGATTTATAACCTATCGTAACATCACTTAAGAGTAAAACTGACTGAATGGATTAAATGTTAAATCAAGTAATAAGATTAAAACAGATAAATATTAGGGGAGTATCACAGATATTCGAATGCAGAGGATCATCAATAATGGATGTTTTTGAAGACTCAAACATTTCAAGGTTTCATTAGCACATTCATGCACTTCATGCATCACATTGCATTTGGGGAACAAAACTAGGCCCTGCAACTAATTTGTGTTCATTATCGGTTAATCTTCGATTAATCGTTACATCCATAAACATAAATTAATTGTGAAAAATGCCCATCATAACTTCATAGAGTCGAATGGGGCATCTTCACGTGTTGTTTCGTCCAACCAACATTTAAAA
>NW_019444217.1:0-2731 GCF_002814215.2 Seriola lalandi dorsalis
AAACTGAGGCTAAGGAAGGCTCTGATTGAGATAGTCTTGACCTGTGACTTGATAGAATGAATTGCATTAATACTTTGCTAAAGTTCTATAATACATAGTCCTAGTTATTAAGAAACTGTTTTAATAGAATGTCCTGCGTTTGCTTTCGAAGTGTAAAGACCAATGTATGATATCCATAATTGTGTTATTTCTGTCGTATTTGTGCAGTCCCAGCGGCTTACAGTGTCACCCCGCATCATGAGGATCCTGGGTTCAATCGCTACCCAGCTTTTTGAGGTTCATGTAGCTTTGCTCCAGTTTGTTCATGCATTGCTCACCCAAAATCACACCTCTGGGTCCAAGTGTAGCTGAGTGTACCGATATTGATGTTGCAGTGCATTCAGTTTTGTCTTCTTTGATCATGGTTGCAAAGTCTGTCTGCAAGGTTCAGTTATGAAAGCAGTGATTGGCAGAAGGGAGAAACGAGAGATGGAGGGAGAAATCAATGAAATAGACTCAGAACAGATCCTGACTGCATGCACTTAATGTGGATTTATTTAACAAGGGAACAGAGAAAAAAAGGAGACAGAAGAGAGAAGGGTGAAGGAGGCAAACGCCAATTCCTCTGGGTTTGAACAAAAGCCTACACTCGTTTTCATCATGGTGGAAGCTGGAGGTAAGGGTAAGTAAGTGAGAGGAGCAGTGAAGTCTTTCTGTACAAGTATGTGTGTGTCCAGAGAGGAATGTTATGGTTGACCAGGCAGACATTGTGTGGGCTGACACAGTGGGCAGGGAGGGCGCCAGAGCTGGAGAACACATTTAGTCTCAGAAGGCTGCCCTTGTCTCAACCTGCTGCTCAACTACTCTGAAGATACTAGCCTTTGATTCTTTCTCTTCTTACCTCTTTTCTTTCTTCTCTCTCCTTTCTTTCTCTTCCTTTAGCTCAAACAACTTTCTTTCTTATTCCTCCATCTTTCTGTGTAATTTTCTGGATTTGTTTTGATCTAACATCACACCTTATCCTTCTCCTCTATTCCTCAGTCTGTCTTCTTTACTTATTCTCTCTCATGCAAGCTTTATATCCATCTCAATCTGTCTTCTTCTGCCCTTTCGCTGTAATTAAATCTACTTTAATTCAAAAGTTTGTTTGGCTAAGCTAAAACCACAACTACACCCAGATTTAACCGGAAGAAGATTTATATGTGCTTACTGTGTGACTACGACTACTGTGTGGCAAGCATGTCCGCATGGTTATTATGGTGTTTCTACGTGGCTGTTCCTCAAATCAGTCATTACTTGCTAGTACAAAACTAGGTGGTTGCGTGGTATTTTCTAAGGTCCTTTGTGACTTCGCTAGCTGCTAGGTGCAAGAGTGAAGGAGATTGTTGCTGTTGTGATTCTGGTTGGGTTGTATTGGTGTATAATGCAGCTGTATTCAAAATTTTAGGCAACCCTTGGGCAAATTACATATTTTGTTGGTTTTTGAAGTGAGAAGAAGAAAATACAAGCCATTAATACACTCTTGCTTTTTATTTCAAGATCTGCATTCCTCTGTGCATCAATACTGGACAGTGTAATCCCAGATCACCCCTCCTATACCAGCCAAGCCTTACTGCAGGTCCTTTGCAATCATGTGGGTGTTTTGCTTTACCTCTTTGCCCAGAAGCTGGGTAGTTTTATTTGATGGGGTTATTCGTCTCCCAGATCTTGTCTTGATTAAGGCCTAACATGTAACAATTTTCTCAGTTTTTTACAAGTAGAAAAGTGCCCAAAAAATGATGGTACTGTGTGATGGATAAGAATGTAAACATCCAAAGCGCCTAAAAGTTTTGCACAGTACTGTGTACTGTGCTATATGAATTCTGTTTAACTTACATTACATGACCACTTACGAAAGGAAAAGCTTTATCATCATTGTCAAAGATAATTATCATTATGATCAGTATTAATTCCTTTTTCTTCTCACATCTACAGTGCTATGAATTTTGGGTAACGCCCAAAGTCAAGTCCTGTAAATTTTTACCCAAAGAGGGCAGTACGTGTGAGAATTTGACAGCCATCACCACTCCAGACTTCCAAGTGTGAGGAGGTCCATTTTTTATCTTCTGGTTATTTAGTTATTTGCCTGTGTTGATAGTATTCAGAAACATGCTGTTTGGCTTTTGTAATGCTGGACCGTCAACATTCACGGCAATGAAGTGTGTATAATTTGAGAATGAGAAAACACAGAGATGCTTTCAATGTTGAGCACCATGTTTGCAGCTGAGCAAACAGAATTAGTATAGACGTAATTGAATAATCACCTACTTACTATTAGTGGCAGTAGAAGTGGTCACAGAGGGGGAGCTAGGTCTGCCGGTATATTTAGAGCTCCAGCTGAGTTTCTGTCTGTGTGTCTTAATTAAAACTGCTGAGTCACATTTGGTGGCTTGATTTTAGTTCTGAATGCAAGAAATGCAGTCATGTCTTGAAAAATATAGCTTGTAAACCCTAGGTAATTTTTTTTTTTAAACATTTAGACATTTTTTGTCTATGTTTTCACTGTTACAGCATTCAATGTCCACTGCATGATGCTACAGTAAATGTCAGTTCCAATGGGAGCGAATGGTAAACACAGGGTCAGTTCTTTCCCACATTTGTTGTATCTAGCCATACAGCTTTGAGACTACTGTCACCACCCTGCTACACTGGAGGTCAATTGAATTTCACCTGCTCTGGGAATTTAAAAATGACATGTGAAAGTGATGTCAAA
>NW_019444218.1:0-2729 GCF_002814215.2 Seriola lalandi dorsalis
TCACTGGGTTGAAGTGGGCAGTGGGCAAGGGAGATGTCATGGACTGCATGTCTGTGCACCAATCAGAATCATAACAAAACACCAGGTTGAAAAGTTTAATTTCCCTTGGTTGAAAGTTTCAAGCCTGTTGCACCTCTGACAAAACTCAGTATCAGATAGTTGCGATATTGTTGCACTTGTAACCACTCCCAACAGTGATGTCACAGTGCACTCACACACCCTGGTGTACGTCTACGTCACTACAACAGGGAAAACCTTAAACCACTGGAGGTCAGTGAAAGCAAGACCTTCCACTGGTGTTAAATGACTTTAATCAAAAACTGAAGACAGTTGCCAGGTTGTTTGCTGACGTTGTCAGGCCTCTATCAATTAAATTATATCAAACCACATCTGATATGACCACATCAATATTTAATTTTGAGGAAAAAAAAGATTTTCTGGACCTGACAGAAAAAATACATAAACACGAAGACATAAAACAGACAATAAAAACTTTAGTCATCTGGATCTTTATATAATCTCAGATATTCAGAGGACAAAAATGTGGAGTGACAAAAGTGTATTAGGTCTGATGTCTAAAAGATCTTAAAGTCTTTAAAAAGGCACATGTATTCTCAAAATGTCGCTGTCTGACTGAATGAATAAACACAAACATGGAACGGAGTACATGGCAATGCGTAAATTCCCTCTCACACAGATAAATATAACCCCACTTACAGAGCCAGTGTCAGTTTTCTTTCAGACCAGTGACTGTCATGTAGAATTCGCTAGAGACAGTAGGGAATGGAGGGAACAGATAATAAGGGCAGAAAAAAAGGGAGCAAAGTGCACAAACTAACCCTCTACCCCCACTGTATTTGACAGCGTTTGCGTTTCAGCGAGTATATAGCAGTATTTCTCAAACAGCCCCATGCATGACACCTTGTGCTTATGCCATTTGCTGTTGCTTCCTTAAAAGGCCAAAGCTGTCAAAGCAGTGGCCTTTTCAATGTTTGCCTTTCATGCATGTCTATTTGCCACAGCTGTGCCCGCTGACAGTCTCAGTGGGCACCTTATCAACTGCCTGTGTGTCCATTAGCTTGAGATTTGTTGAGGCTGAGTTTTCCTAACGAGTCACGTCTGTGGTGTTTTTCCATTCCCAGAGGCTGGAGACTGACCTGTCGTACTGGATGGACCAGGCACGCTCCAGTGACCAAGGGCGTCAGCATCACTATGATGAAAATTCCCCCATCGGCCCACGTGACCCTGGTTCTTACAGACACGGAGCGAATGTCAACTACGACTACTATTAGCTGCAGTCATACACAAACACAGGCCAGTGCTTCTGTGAATGGTCAAAGGGGTTGCATTCTTCATATAAGTCAGTCCCCTGCCTTTTCTTTGAGAGAACAGTCTGTGCTAGTTTGTTAGTCTTACACCTGCCACATCTCTGTCTTGATTTTGTTACACCCACCATTGTAATCCATAATCCATTCTTTCTCTCCATCCCCACATTAAAAATCAACAACTTGGCTCTAGCACTACTGTAAATAAAGATGTGACTCTACAGTGCCTGAATCTCCTGCTTTTTCATTTCCTTCCACACACACACACACACACGCACGCACACACATAATATCTTCTTCCCTAATTATATCATACGCAAAATATTGTAAATATTTTATTAAAATAGCATCTTCACCTGAAATTGATAACACATATCCTGAAATGAGAATTTCACAAAGAAGAACACGATGAAGTCCTGATAAACACATAATGATGCTGTAACAGTCTTTCTAGAAGATTTGTCCAGTCCTGCAGTGTGCTGCACAAGCAGCCAACAGGGTGCTGGCACGCCACTGATAAGAGGACAAACAACCAGCGGGAAAAAGAAAGAGTCAGGTAGCCAATCTTCGGAGGCAAAACACCATGAAACTGATTAACACAAAGCACTGTGAGATTCTCATGTCTGCAATTTAAATAGCAAAAGCGCAAATTCACAAAAAATGTAGGCTGGGTTTCAGATTTTTTTTTTTGTCTTAAATTGCTGTTTTTGATTCAGACTTGTCCATCCAACACGCAAGCTCTGGCAAGGAAATCCTTACCCCACAGTGCAGCTGCAGCTCCAACACAAGGCAACACTATCTTTTTTAAGAGACTAAAAAGTTGTCTCTGCTTCTCAAAAAAAGACACCATATCCCAGAGTGCTCTACTCAACAGTATATTTAAAAGAGTTTCTCTTCGAGGGTCCTCTGAGGAGTGTTAACATCCTTCTCTGTTATGGGAGAGTCTGTGGTGGGAAACACGACCTCAGTTGTGTCTGGGCCTTCCCTTCTTCATGCGGGCGGCTTTAGGTTTGGGGATGTACTGGTTGTTGGCCTGGTGCTCAAGCTCTCTGCTGAAGTACTGGATAGTTTTGTTCAGTCCTTCCTCCAGCGGCACCTTTCAACACAAGACACAACACATCTTTAACATACTACTAATAAATAACTACACTACACATTACATATATGTTCATATATTGATTGGATGATAATAAGTCAGATATTGGCTACAAATGTCTATACGTCAGTCATGACACACACATGATGCAGAGCTCATGATATATTTTGTAAATTGATTGATCATCTAATGATTTATTCATTCCAGTTTCCCCTGGCATTCAATTACTGGATTGGGCCAACATGCATCACGCAAAATAAATAAATAAACAATTAATGTATGTTTCAGTGGAGTGTTGCAATGATGGT
>NW_019444219.1:0-2729 GCF_002814215.2 Seriola lalandi dorsalis
GGAGAAACCTTTGGAGTAACGTACGGAGTAACATGGTGTAATGTACAGATTAATGTATGGACTGACTATGTTCATAGTAACATATGGGGCAGCGTATGGATTACCTTTCAGAATAATGTATGGAGTAAGATATGGAGTGCTCACATCACAAACTGTACAAACCAAACAGACTGGTTCCTGAGCCAGTTAATGTTAATATTTTAAATGTCGTCCTATATTGAACCAACAGACTCACCAGAATCAACTATAAAACAAACAATCGAAGCATTAATATCCAGACTTCTCAGCAAGAAGTGTTACTTTACTTTGACTTTATTGATCTTAGTTCATTTAACCAATAAGTCTATAACATTTCCAGACCATGCAGTGCTGTCATGGGAATAGGGTTTATTATTTGGGCAGTTGAATGATGGATAATGGATGACATATTAAAGAAATAAAATGAACAATGTCATAGTGTTACTCTTTTAGTACTTTGAGCTTCACTTACTTTAATATATTCATTCATGCATTCATGAGATTTGAAAAATCAGTTGGCCATTTTGTTAAACTAATCCAGAGTAAAATCCCAGCATCACATTTACAGAAAATCTTTCTACCATTATGTACAGTATAATGCACCAACTGCTACATACAGTATCAGATGTCTGTGTTGGCAGATGTTTCAGAGTCCACAGGAGGTTTTTGGTAGCAGTTGGCAGCTGTGAGTCATGTCAAAACCTAAATGGAAACAGTCAGGACACTTGCATGTACAAAAAAAATGTTGTTTCAGTGCTTTAGAGGAGATTGAGTTAAGACTGAGTCACAATGAGAAATTGTGATTTTTCTTTTTTTTTTCTTTTTCTTTTTGCAGTCAGCCAAATGTGACCCATAACAACCATCCCCAGCAACAGCAGCACCAGGTGCACCTGTTTCTTAAATCTTTTACATGGTCTGGTGGAAAAATATGGATTTTAATAAGTCCCTTCAGGAGCAGTAGAGCCTGGGAAAGTGGACTGAGTGAAGTGTCCTGTGCATTGCATTAGATTCATTTTAAATGTTTCATGACATAGATACATACAGGGTTTGAGCTTAGTGAGCTGGAAAGTGACAAACATCCTTGTATTGTTAATGTCAGGTACAGTATGTCAGGTAACTGTCACACTGTGTAACAGTATGTGGAAGACTCCCAGTTATTGCTAAACTACTTTATCCATATTATAAGTACAAAACTTCCAAGGACCAAAATTGTTGTGCAAAACCAAAAGTCCCAATTTACTGTTGACTTACACTGCAGCTCTTTGCACTTCAAATTTGATGCCCAATTTTGGGATGTACTATTCAGTACCATTTCCCTCACATGCTTGCTTAGCTTAAGCTTCTCAATTATTCAGGCTCAGATCAATACTCAACACACTCCTGTGAGGAAAAGCAGGAGGGAGAGACGAATTTAAGCCTGAATCTGGATTATGGATTTGTATCAATTTATGTGTGGCCACTCAACCAAAAAATCTGTGGAAAACACAGTGAAATACGGCTAAGTGGGGAAAGCTGGAAGGCTCAGTGCTGCTTCTGTCCATTTTAACTCCTTGTTTTTCAGTGACCCTTTTTAGCTTTGGCCAATTATTACACCACCAGCCTTGGTCTGTCAAAGGCGCCTTTCTCATTAGCCTGTTCTCTCCGCAGGCTTAATGAACAGGGCTTCCATTACCCAAGTTTACCTCCAACTTTAACAACAAGGCTGCATTAAGAGCATGTGCTGATAGACAAGGACAAGTCACACATCAATGGCAGCCCTAATAAGACAGGGAGACAACAACCGCCGTCTTATGAGTGGGTTAAGTTTACTTGGGAGTAAAACTTTCATTTAGGGATTTTTATAGGGGATTTACTGTGATTTCCTGTTGTGGCTTGGCTCCCCCTAGTGTTGCCTGTGACAACCTCCTTGTAAAAGCACACTCGCACCTGTGGAGACACATTTGCTATTAAAGTAATTATCACCAGCTTTCTAACAAGACGTACACTGAGGATAGTAAAATAACAGCAGAGCCTCCATGTTCGACTGAGACTAACTACCGCGCACATAATGACATCAGCAGAGTCTGATGTCATGTGAAACTCATTTCCTTACAGTCATGCTGAGACTGTGTACGAGAAACCAAACTCCACCACACACTTTCATCGTGTAAGGTGACACGGACATTATAAAGCAAAGTCTCCAGACCAGTCAACAGTTGTCTTGGACCTAATTGTCTCAAGTCTTGAGGATATGTTCAACATGTAGGTCCCTGCATACTGGTATATGTTGAAATAAAAAATGTAATGCATCTGCGAAGTGGTACTCAAAATCCTTATCAAGAAATGTATAATTGTAAGTGTTTCTGATGACTTCAACCTGGTCTGGGCATCATATTGCATTAAATCACATTATTGCATCACTGTACCACTTCTACGTGCGCTCATCAGTGTGTCGATGTGTGTGGTGTAGCGTGCGTAACCGTGTGTGTGGATCGTATCTTTCACCAATTACAGAAAACGTTCCTCCCTCGCTGGCTGCACGAAGCAGTGTGGCCTCGAACTGCGGTCCCACTCTCCGCCAAAGCCAAAGCCAGAATTAGAGATGGCGGTGAAGCTTACCACGGGCCCTTGTTGTATTTAGATTGGCAGACGAACAGCAGCTTCACTCAAGGCCTGTTTACAAAGGGCTCCCATCCACATTTGTGGGAATCATGCCTGTAACGCTCACGTAA
>NW_019444220.1:0-1871 GCF_002814215.2 Seriola lalandi dorsalis
ACATGCACATGCACACATGGAACACATGCATACAAATAATCACACACAAACATGCTCTTTTTACAGGGTCACACAGGTGACACAGAGGGAACTCTTCCTTTCCATCACTGAAATGTTTCTAGGACATTTTAAAACCAAAGGTAGCAAACAGCACCTGATCTGTAATGGAAATGGAACATATTGCCTAAGTAAGAAGTAGAAACAGTCTCAACAAATACCTTATATAACATAACCTACATAACCATATGTATTTAAAAAAAAACACAAACCTGCAAAACCCAACAATAACTTTACTCAAACCAAGTCTTAAGCACATAAAATAAACGTTTTTTCCCCCCTTTTTTATGTTTTGATTGTTGTTTTCATTTGTTAAGTCTCTATTCTTTGTTTGTGCAGTCAAATTTAGAGATGAATTAAATACTTGCTGTGTGCTGCACGGAGGCTGAGGTGCGATTTTTCACACCTCTACACAGGAGCTGAACATTTGTTTCCTTTGAATGTCTTTAAAGCACTCTCTGGTCAAATCTGTGCTGCCGATGTGGCCACAGAGTTCATGGAAAGCCCAATCAGTGAATCAGTGGTGAGCAAGAAGGGTTTCTGAGAGAATTAATGTTGGACTGATTAGATGGATTAAACAGATGGATGGACAGATTGCTAGAAGAATGGGCGGATCAGTGGATGGGTGCTTTGTTTAAATGATGTATAAATTATATTACTGAATGATTAATAAACTTCATGGTTTGCATCCATCATACTTTTTTTTTGTAACAGAACAATATTCAGTTCTGGATGTCACAAAATGCTTGTTAGCAGTTGGATGGTAGTCGTATCTATGGAGTCAAGTGAAAGGCAAAGGACTGTAAATCTGTCAACAACAGCATGTAAATCTGAAAACACATTAATCCTGGTGTAATTGTAGAAGACAAAGCCTTTGTACAAGTGGGTGAGGGGTGAAGTCCATCCCAAAAAAGTTGGCAATGGGTATGAGGTAATGCTTTACATAATTTGCCAAAGGCACAGGGCATCATGGGAAGAGGAACTCACCCCTGGGGAAAATGTAAAACCCGCACCCTTGGCAGTCTTAGGTGGTCCAAACAACTATAGTCAATGAAGAAACACATGTGAGGTCCTTAAAGTGGCATGTTGTGAGTAATAAAAGACAAAATTCTGAAACTAAATCAAAAGTAATAGTTATTTGTTCAAGTTAATTTTACATCTGATTGACAATTTCCATGTCAAGGATTTATTTATAATGATAAAAACAAGATCCTGAAAAATGATTGAACTCAAATACATGTTTTACACATTACCAGATATTTGCCATTGCTCAACATGTGGTTTTATTTGACCACATAACCATACAGGATCACATTCACTACCTGTTTGATGTGGGATCAGCCTTTTCCAAACGCAGGCCTTTACATACACATTGACACAGACACACACACAGACAATTAACAATACACATTTGGCCTTCCCAGCTCTGGATTTGAAAGCCTGGTGGGATGATATCTCAAGCCCAGGGGCCATCATTAAAAATCATTCAAATGAACCAACCTGTGCACACAAAGCTTTGCAAAGGGGGCAGCCATCACAATACCTGCCCTTAACCTGTCCAATCGCGCCCATGCAAATGTCCTCAGCTAAGAGTCAATGGGTCTCAGGCTTCCTGCTCAACCTAGTATAAGGATATTTGCATACCCTGACTCCCTTCCTTCAATTTGGTTTCAGATAACAAGATGTAGTTTTTAATATTACCCTCGAGGGAAAAGACACACGTAGGACTTGTCTAGAAAACAGTCAAAGACCCATACAGAAATACAGTATATATATGAATAATGATTTATTTTACTTTATTTTTATCACTACAT
>NW_019444221.1:0-1841 GCF_002814215.2 Seriola lalandi dorsalis
GCTCAAGTACTGTTCATAATCCACCATGCGGCCAAACAAACTGTTATGGACATAGAAATCTTATAAAGACCAAAGACATTAATAAAAATGAATGATGAAGTCACTGAAGAAATCATAAGATTAATGCCAAACCCAATAACCACAACTCCATGTTCTTCCTGTGATGCACTAATGATCCTTTACTCCAAGCGTCACAAGGCAGAGAACATGGCAAAAAGCCTGCTTCAATTCACTCTGAAGATTCAAACCAGTTCGTGTACTTGTACAATGTTTGTTATTGCTATAGTCCTCATCAATATCCCAGACAGAGTCCCAGAAACCATCCTGATATTGTCATTGTGAATTCACTCTCAGACGGGTGACTGACAGTCACTTTTCTGCAGGGGGCACCAGCTCATCAGACCCTGGTGTGATCAGTCAATCCAGTAGTTGTCTTTGGTTGTGGGTTAAAACTGAGAGGAGTTGAATTTGTCATCTACATGTTTGCTAATCCAGATTTTTTGAAAAGTTTGTGTCATGTTCTCTTTTTATAAATACGCAGGGAGAAATAAACAAGACAGACAAACAACACTGATGGGAATAATGAAATCCAACACAGTTCGTTTGGGCCTGGAAATGGGTTTCAAACTGGTGGCTCAAATCCAGCAGGTATCCTCTGATTGGGTGGCAGTGCACTGGAGTTCGTAAGGTTGGGGGACCAAAGATGAGATATGAAATAGATCCTGGAATGGCCAGTGTTTTGTTGAGTCTGAGTTGTGTGTTTGATATTTTTCTGTGCTCTCTCCCTTTTGGTCGCTCCTTCCCCCCGTGCCCGTTGCTTGTGTGCTGCAGAGGGTGAGTAAAGAAAGGGCTCTGTGGTGCTGTAGGGCAACAGTTCAACAGCTGACGTGACACTTCTCAGTCTATCCTGTAAAACCAGCCCTTATCAGAGCCTAGTGAGTGTGTCCCTGTCTGACTGAGCTGTGATAGAGGGGGCATAATAAAGAGGTGGTGAGATGGATGAAGGGCAGGATATAGGGAGGAGGAAGGCTCATGTCCAGTCCACTAGTCCGGTCGGGGTAGGGTTTTTGTAGGGCTTTAAGGATGAGGTTGTTGGTTGTCGATGGGTAGTAGTGAGGGACAGTTGAGAGGCAGTAGGAGAGGGCAATGGTACTTTTCTGGGCCTCTAAAGGAAGGTCTCAGACCAGGGTTCCAGGTTTGGCCTTGTCGTGTCCGTACCACTGCACATCTGCCAGCTCTGAACACAGGGGGCTGCTGAGAAAACAGCTGTCGCTAAAAGACCTGCAGAGGAAGAGAGACCAGGATCACACTGACTTTACAGAACAGCTTTTTATTTCAAATGTAAATTAATCAAACATTCTAAATACTATCATTTCTATGATTTCTAGTGTTCATCTGCTTCTGAGTTTCCTTTGTTAAACAACGTTCTCTGTTACGACACATACAGCGCATGGTTAAGATTTTCTATTAGTAAATCCTGTAGTGAATGAGCCACATTGTCAGAACACGGAGCAGAGCACATGCAGAGATCAGATACAGATACAGCCAGAGAAGGAGTACCTGACACACATACCTCCACCATCAAAGAGCAAGAAACTGTGAACCTTCTTCATTGTCAGCCCCCCCACAGGTGATGATATAAGTGACTAGTAGACATGTCGCATGAGCTCATTATACTTTTAGAGGTGTGTACGGACAGATTTCTGTGAATATCTGATTGTGTGTAAATTTAGTACTGCTGTCACTGCTGTATTTTTACTTCTAGATTTTTAAAAAATTTTTTTTAGTTTATTCAGTTTTTTTTTTTTTTTTTTGGCAATATCTGCTTATGCTGCTGCTGT
>NW_019444222.1:0-3065 GCF_002814215.2 Seriola lalandi dorsalis
TTTATAAATAAGAAAGAGAGAATGTATTTATTTATTCATCCATTAGTCACTACAAATATATTTAAATCAAAACAAAACACAAAAACAAAACTCCTCATCTCTCCAGTGTGCACCCTGCCCCACAGGTGGATGGTGCCGACTCAATGTAATGCTTGTCCCACTGGAGTATTGTATGTGGTGTCATGTAACATACACCTTAAATCGCTGATTGTGTGCTTGTCTTACTTCTCCAATACAAATAATAGAGATGAAAAATGCAACGACGTTACAACAACCAGATGCACTGGAACTTTCAGGGTAACCTGCCTCTAGATTGACTGTGCCCGTCTTACTCGAAAAACCAAGATGGTCCCTGTCATTCAATCTCACAGGACTAGGTGAGATTTTAGGATCTGCAGTGGAATCCATCACAACACTCAGCACAGTATAAGATATATAAGGTAGTTCTGTAACAGCTGGCATGAGTCCTGTCACTGATGTTTCAAAGTAAATACAAATCATGGACTGAAAATCCTTAGTGCAACGTCACTTCTCATATTCCTGTGACAGCTGGGTATGGTTTCTTTAAAATCTGACAGAGTCGTTGATGACTTTGACACTGACTGATGAATTTCACAGGACATCAAACACTGTAGGTCTCGAGTTTGTTATGTGCAAGCAGTATAAACTCAGACTTGAGAGCCTGTGAGTATAGGTGCAGCACACAGGAAGACAAATTGGAGGCATAATGATAATGTAGACAGAAAAGAAAAATTCAATTTATGAAACAACCCCTGTATTTTTAAAATATGCAATAAATGAAAATGTGAGCAGTCAAGATTTTATGATCTAACAAACAGTTAATCTTAGCTGGAGGCATAAACAGTATGATTTCATACAATATTGTAAATGTACAGAACTTTGCATTTGGAAAGAATCAAGCTAAAGGTAACCACGACGAGGCTTGGGCCGATATGCAATAATATTCAATATTCATAATATTGAGATTTCTTCTTTTTTTTTTTTTTTACAATTTTGCACAGTCTGCCCTGCTGCTGAGTACGACCCTGATTTCACTGCCTACTGTACATTGTACCTTGGCATGTGACAAATCAATCAATCAATCATAATTATATATATTATATATCGTAATGTTTGGCATTGCATTTTGGACATCTCCCAAGCCTAACCACCACACTCAGCCATTTAAATGACTACACTAACAGTCATTGGTTCTTCTATGGATTGGTCTATTGACAGTAGCACAAAGTAATCACTAACATTTATGAACTATCTAAACAGCAGTCTGTAGCGATCGTCCTGTCAACATGAGGGAAAAATGAGCTGGAGTGTTCAGTATTCATCTTGCCTCTGTTCTTCCATAGATATCTCAATCATTAAAAAATTCAATACTGTTCAAAAACAAGGCAAAATCTCAGGGCTGAGGGCAATACCTCTCACCATTATAAGCAGCTACATTGTACAGGCCTATTTCACATTGGTGCAGTCTAGCTGTAAACAGTGGAGGTGATGTATGTTTATAAGCATTAAATGCATCAAAAGAATGAAACAGCATAAATAACAGGTAAAATAATATCGACAAGATAAAGTAGTAGTATATAAATTGGAAGGTGTCTATGTTATTCAGTTACGGAAAAAAAAAACAAGGAAAGAAAAGAAATTCAGACGGGCTAATTAAACCACAAAACCACAAAAACACCAATCACAAACAAAGTGAGTAGATGGGAGGCAACTGCGGATGGTGAGGAGAGTGATGCAGGAAATATTGTTTTGTTTAGAAGGACTAACCTTAAAATAGATCTACACTTGGGCAGTGATGTAACAGTTTGTAGATAGATTTAGAAAATACAGTTTATCCAGTAGAATGTCATGATCAAAAGCACAGGATCGATCAAATGAATAAATAAATAAATTAAAATCATGAAATAGAAATTAGTTGAGTAATTATGTTGGCAGAGAATATGGATGTGAATGCAGCACAAACTGCTGAAATGTTTAAGCTTTCTCAGAGGTGGTGTCTACATTTTAGAAAAGCACTGAAAGCTCATTCAAAGATTGATGCTGTGCACTTGCATTTACAAGTTAATACTGTTTGAATGAGCAGATCCATCCAATAATAAATAGTTAGATCTTAATTATATTGAAGAGAAACTAATGTTAACAAAAATGTGGTTATTATTCAATAGTTCATTGTCAATATTTCTGCCTGGCATAAAGATTCAATTCAGAATTAGGAGCGGTGTGAACGCATTAATAAGTGTACTGCGTCACACACATACAATATGTACAATATGTCTTGAGGAATTTATGCATTGTTTAATGATACATGCAAACACTAACTGCATATATAACATTACATATTGATGTACACATGTATTAGTTGAGTTCTTCAATTATGAATCAGTATGAAAAATCAAGTTTCTTTCTTACTGAATTATGAATCAATGTTCAGGCTTAACTGTCACTTCCACTAATGTACAGTTCATTTACAAATGTTTATAATGTTCTCCGCCTACTACATGTACATGCATATGTTTTTATTTGATCATTGTGTCATTCAAGCTTTGTCAGGTCCTATATTGCTAATTACACTGTAATTATCCACAGGCCACAAGGTAGAGCCCACAGCCTAATCTGCTTCACACTTGCTGCAGTAGTCTACAGCATTTGCTTCTATGGGAGGGATTGATAGGTTATTCAACAAGGACAGGATCAGCTGATCGAACTTTTCCCATAATTGGGTTTATTGAAGATGCAGTTTGTTTTTTATGCCACTAAGAAACTGGATGTCCCAGGGATGTGAGTAAGACAGGAAAAGATGTTTACAGAAGGAACGCAGTACCCTTTTCTCAGAGGTGCTGAAGCACTTTACACTACAAAAGAGGGAAGCAGCGACAGGGAAAGCTAATTATTCACCTGATATTTACCATTCAGCCAGACAATCTAACCTAGTGGCTCGTTTTCGTAATTTTTGTCTCTGTTTTTGATAAGATACCGAACACAGAGCTGACTTTTAATAAGGCACAGGCACCACACTGCCTTTCTGCTCCCCCTGAATCAACATT
>NW_019444223.1:0-1848 GCF_002814215.2 Seriola lalandi dorsalis
GGTTTTTACAAATACTGTGATACTGTTGGTTTATTTAAAAAGAGTCTTCAAACTAAATGAAGTTGCTTCTGAGGCAAACTCAATATCTTACCAAATTTAAATTTTTTTTTTTTTCCATTTATTTAAATAGAAACAAGTGTGTGAGACTAAATGCTCTTTTTTGTAGTTTCACAGTCACTATCTGTGCTTCCTCCCCATGTTCCTTCTCTTCAGAGCCCGTATCCAGGTAGGGAGGGCGGGCCGACGCACTGCTGCCACCTCCTCCACCGCTGCCTGCTCCACCTCACACTCCTGCTCTATCACAGAGTCCTCCTCTGCTCCCGAATCCTCCTCTGAGTCTGTAGCATCCACATCCAGCTCAGGAGCAGCAATGGTCAGCACCTCCTCTGAAAAATGAACCCGGCGGTTCTCCTCAACTCGCCTCTGATCCAGAGAAGATGAACAGAATGAAACAGGAAGGTGAACAGAAAGTGGCCAAGAAAGAATAGTTAATAAAATGACTCGTTCTTAAGTGTTATAATTGGTCTACGCAACACTGACTGCTCATAATACATCAACATACATGAAGTTTCTAGAAAGAAATGAATGATATTAACATGGGTTTAAATTAAGCATTAAAAAAACCATCTTGGAAATTATTTGGAAATTATTCAGGATTTAACCTAACTTAACCTAAAAACAAAGTGTTACTAATAGGCTATTTAAAAATCAGATACATATTCAATCCATAAATACATGTTATTGTGCAGACAAAGATATAAAAAATGTCTGTATTGAGATGCCTTACATGACAAAGCTATTTTGTTTAAACAATCTACCTTTTAAACAAAATTATTAAGATCTACAGTACATGACCACCTCGACCTCCCCCAATCCCATACTGCGGTTCCTTACTAACTTTTACTACAGTATACTGTATTTTTGCAGTTAGAGTACAATCTACTAATCTGCATACTACATGCATATAAAATTAAAAGGTTATTTTGTTTTTGTTTTTGTTTCTGGAGCTGTTTCATCATCAACAGTTTTCACAGCTGTGAGCAACTCATACATTTCCTTTGTGCATTGCATTGTGGGAGAATAGTGTCAGCAGGACGCTAATAAATATAGGTTTAGAATAAGCATGTAGTATAGATGTAGGACACACACATACTGTGTAAATAGCATCTTTATGTTTCATGCCACAAGGAGGCACTGTGATGCACGATATCTCACCCTTTTTGTCACTGTTTCCATTGAGGACTCTGAATCCTGGGATATTGAGTGTTTGAGGACCCCCCGAGGTGCAGGAGCAAAAGGATTAAAACAGGATGGAGAGAGAGGGGTAGGAGAAGAGTTTAGGGTGTGTAACGGCATGACAATTTCATGTTGCGACTCTCCTGTTTCATCCATCAAATGGCTGCTGGTCATGCTCAGTGAAGATATAGACGCCCCTATAAAATAAGAGACAAAAGAAAGAACTGAATTTCCCTTTTCTAAAGAACATAATTTCTGTCAAATGTCTCTGCCGCAGGTGACCACATCTAACCTCTTTCAGTTCAAGTACCTGAAATATCTGATTATTCAGTATTAAGTTGTTCTCACCTCTGCCTGCCTCTCTTACGTCACTTATTATCTCAGTTTGAAGCCTCTCGTCTCTCCTCTCAGCTGACTGATGGTGTCTCTTTCTGTTGAGGTGGACTCTCTTCAGCGCTGAGTTGTCCAGACTGTATTTTGGCTGCATTTGAAACCAGATGATATGGTGAGCAACTCAAAAGTGAAAGTAAAAAGGTCACACAAAAAAGTAGAGTTAAAGAAATGTGGTTATGTGTGTTTTGTTTTTTCTTAATAATATTGCACAATAATCGC
>NW_019444224.1:0-2725 GCF_002814215.2 Seriola lalandi dorsalis
GAAAATGAAATACTGAAATACCTTATTTCACATCACACAAGGTCTACTGAAATATTTTATACAATAATAATATTTGTGTGTAATATCTCGTAAAAATAAGAGGATCGAATCGAAGTTTGCATCATTAGCCACCTGAGAAAATTGGGACCTGTCACCAAGAATTATTTAAGTTTTTCATATTTAATTATTCATTAATTTTGTTAAATAAAGACTATTTACTATTTGCTTATTTGATAGAAGTTCTACGAATTTTAAAATGGTCAATAGGTAACTACTGGCATTAAGATGGTGGAGTATTAGTGAATCTGTTTTTCATTTACTGGCCTAAAGGTTGTCAAATTTAGACATATTGCGATTTAAGAATACATGGATCTGCCATCTAGCACGTGTAAATGTTTTCTTGGAGACTGTAAACTCGACCCAGTTGCTAAAAAACCCGGAGATACTAATATAAAGACCATGATCTCACTGCCGTCAATGTTGTCTACAACCCTGGTTAGAGTCATGGGTTGTTTTTACATAGACGATCTTTGTACTTGAGTAACGGCATTGGTCAATGAAACTACCCAGGGGCGGGGATTTCCGGCAGGCTCGTGCGGCCACAGTGCAGAGTGGGCGTTTAATCCGTCTTCTTCCCCATCTCATACATGACTTCACGATTAACGTTACACAAGTTGTGAAATTTCCAGTCGCTGCCGGCCGACGAAGATGACGGAAAGCTCTGCGAACAAGCTGCTAAACGGAGACGCCTGTCACCGGACCTCTAATGGTAGAAAACCGAGCAAAAATGGCTTCGTGAAGAACCACTGCCTGTTTCAACAGCCACAGAAGTATCGCCGCCCCAGGGAGAAGGTAAGGCCCAACCGTCAACTGCTCGGTAGGGGAGGGCCATAAACAAACAATGCTGTGTTTGGCACTGTGTGTAGTTAACTAGTTTAAATTAAGAAAAAAATGTTGGCTCATGAGTTATTCATTTATTTTTTCCGTGTAGGTATTGCGGCTCTAATTTCTTGTCTTTTAGTTGTTTTATTAGCAGGAAGATGAAAAGTGTAAGCTTACGCCATGTGACGGCATCCTAACGTCAAATCTCGACTAAACTATGCCACATTAATCTAATTTCTAAGTTTATTTTATTCAGATTATACACCGGCCTACGTAGCTTAATGTCCCACCCCAGTGTTTTGTCCTAATGCGACATGTTTCAGGCTAGCTGTTGCCAAATGCTACACCGAATTTCATTTCATATACTTAAACTCTAATCACATGGCTTAAGAACTGTTTATTATTATTATTATTATTATTATTATTATTCCCATTAAGGCTTAAAACGCAAATTTAGCTTGTAACCACTTGTGTTGTTGTTGCGTTTTAAACTTATTGTTTGGTGGTACATGCCACCTGATCCGGGAGGATTGTAGTGGTGACTTTTTGTGTAACCTTACACCCTGTTGTTTCTGTGCTCCTGAGTGAGTGTGTATGTAGGTGTGTGGGTGAAGTTAGACTGGTTTCTGTTTACACTAATGAAGAGGACCAGGGCCCTGTTGTGTTGTTACCACAGGAGCTGTCTGTCTGTCTTCTGGGAGTGGAGGGCAGGCATGCTTCCACATGACCCTTTAGCAGGAGAGGAATGTCTCCAGGCCATGAAGGGTGTGGTCCCTCCTGGGGTGGTATGAAAAGCACAGAAAACACAGTGTATGTGTGTAGGGGTGGAGGTGGGGTACACACATGCCTTTGTTTTTTTCAGTTGTTTAGGTTCAACACAGAGGAGAAATCTAAAAACCATACAGAACCATGTATACTGAAAGTAATGCACTAGCTCTCATACTTGAGCATATCACATTCCAGACTTGCGACAGCATTCAGCTGCAGAGCTGCTGATTTCAACATATAGTGGATTTATACAATTAGGTCCAGATGCTGTTGCTGTCACCAATTAGATTCTCATTTTCTCTCCGTCCTCCAAGAAGTTGGAACAGCTACAGTGTGCATCACTACTAGTAATGCTGTCAGATTTTGGCCTGATAGGGTATATGCATCATTAAACTTCCCTAATACTAAGGTTTAGTATTTGAAGCCACAAGACAAATTTAAGGCATTTACATTTTTACCAGGGATGAGTTTTGTATCTGTCAGATGAACTACACTATTTTTTTTATTAATTTATGTCAAAAACAGTGATTGGGTTAACATGAATGATACTGTGCACAGTATTTACCAATATGCAAACATTAGGAATGATTACAATTACTGTTAACATAAAAAGTGGCATCACGTCATCCTATGAGCTCTGATGGTTCTTTATACGGCAACTGAAATTGGCATTAGATGCACATAGGCCTATGTTTGCGAAAATAACCCAGGTCTGGAGGAACTCTGCCTTCAGTTTTTCTGAAATCAGCTAGTCAGAATGGGACTGTGTTCCATCTGTCAACTCCACACAGGACAAGTACAGTATTTAGACCATTTAAGCCCTGGTGTCAGTCACAGACCGATAATGAATTTCCTCGTGGGTCTGGGTCAGCTGAAAAAATTGTTCTTTTTTTTTAAGAGATCCATATAGGGATCAGCCATAATCCCTATATGGACAATGTAGGAAATGGTTAGAGGCAGGATTTCTACGGGCAGGCAGGAATAAATGATCTCACTAACAGCTTTCAGCTGGGATGGTAGTGTCAATAATCGCTTAGTACAAATGAGCCATGCATTGAATTGAAAATTAGCAGGG
>NW_019444225.1:0-2725 GCF_002814215.2 Seriola lalandi dorsalis
AAAGAAGGTTTGCAAGACAATCTGTCACTATCCACACCTTTATAATTAGTTTTTAAGGGAGTACAGAGATACGCAGATGACTTGTTTTCTATTTGTTCAGCTAAATACAGCAAACAAAGGAGCTCTTCTTCTTGCTGTCAGGAGGTTGCTATCTCATTTAGTGCCACTGATTGTAGCGGTTGAAGTACGAACAAATGTCACTGTTGCTGTTTTTGTCTAAAGTTTAATACTGGTACATTCATTTAGAACAGCAAACACCTGCAGCACAGGTGTCCCAATCTTAGAAATTAATGGACCTCTGCCAGCCAATCAGCACTGAGGATTGTCAGTGGTCATGGTATGAAAAAAAAAACTGAAATGAACAGACGGCAAGCATGTACACACACATCACCGTCACAGTCGAGTCATTTGATATGAAGGTAGAGTTAGTGAAGTGGAAAGAGGCAGAAACAAAATGCTCTTGACAATGTAATGGGCAGAACTGAAGGAAAAAAAAACTAAACGGCCAACAGACGGCTGAAGGTAAACACGGTGAGCGAGGTGAGAGGGAAGAGAGTGAGAGGAAGTTAACTCGGAGCAAATCACATTTCAACTCTTAAGTGTGACTGTGTATTTAGACAGATTCGCTGCTGAAACCCAAGTCTGCAATTCTCTAATTAGCACATCATTGTTGGCTTCGTGTGCACCTAGGGCTGAACAATTCGGGAAAGTAATCTAATTGCGATTTTTTTTAACCAATAATGCAATTGCGATTTAATATGCAATTATTTTTTAGATAAGTTCCTTATCTTCTGTATTATTCAACAAACACAAGCAACAAATCATTCTTTATTATGACTAACACAATATTAGATAGATTAAACATAAACTGTTCTTTCCTGTAGGTCGGGCCGATATGTCAGGATGAAATTAGATGATGCATGAATTCATATGACTGACATATTTTTATTTAACTACTTCAATCACAGTAGTATATTGACTGATTTGTTTCACTTACCACCTTGTAAGCATGTAAAATTGTCCGTCGTTATGCAGACATGGTTCTCTTCATGGAGATCCTAGCTGGCAAGCCCCCTCCCTTCAGCCAGCTGCAATGTTTTCCCCCGTGTGGTCGTCAGGGAAGTAGGCAGTTTGAAAGCAGCGAGCTTTTAGGTCGAAGTCTTCCTTAATGAAATGCACTGTAAGACTCTGATAGGGCTCCGCTGTACGGCTTGACCACGTGTCAGTTGTAGTAGCGAAAAACTCTGTTGTTTTCAGCTCTGCTGCGACTCTCTGCTTGTATTTTTTATGTAGCTCCGGTATGAGAACCTGGCTAAAATATGTGCGGGAGGGCATGCTGTTCCGCTTTTCCAGTGTATTTATCAAAGTCGTAAACCCAGGCTTGGTCACCGTGCTGAGAGGCATCATACCTTTCCCTATGAACTCTGTTGTTGCCTGAGTAATCTCCCCATGCCGTTTTGAATTACGTTCATATGGAGTTATGCTTTCAAACATTTCGGTCAGTGATCCTTGTCAGGTGGTATATGGCTTACCTGACACACTGGTGGTCGGCATTTTAGCCATGTAACTATCGTACATGGCTTTGAGGGTGTTTTTTAAAATGCTGACACAGGTTAGTAGAGTTGCCCCGTGAGGTAGCGACGGTAGCAAGGCAGGTTCTGCACAACACCTGACGCTGTGCAGAATCTTCTTTTTTAAAGCCACACAACCGACGTACTGCTCCTCTTTGACACTAAAGTTAAAGGTCATTGTACAACAGGTCAAAGTGTAGCAGGCCAAGTTTTTGATCCCTTTTAGCCGACTGCTTTACTCTCTCTTGCATGTCACATGACCAGAGCAGCCTTTGCAGTTAGAAAATCTTATTTTATCGTATTGCGATATTATCGCAAATGCAATTAATCATTCACCCCTATGTGCACCTAGTTTGCTTCAGTGAAATGAGATGTTAGCAGAGGAGAGGAGGACCAAGACAGGAAGAGAGAGCGCAAGCAAATAAAGACCAAAAGACAGCGAGAGCTTTGGGCAAGCTGATAGAGAAAATCATTGGAGAGTCAAAGCTAGATGGTATTTTCTCAGTGTTGTGCAGTGGCCCATAACCACACTGATATGAGCAACAAATGAACAACACTCACTTAATGCTCTCCGTGTGTGAGTTTTTCTGTATGTGTGTGCAATTGTGTGTGTTATATAAATGGTAGAAAGGGCACTCAGTCTCATATTGAATCTTTGTCTATTTTGATAATTATGGGGAAAATGCATACTCAACGGAGAAATGGGCAAGTGAGGATTAACAAACTTGACTGCGTGTGTGTTTCTGAGTGTTTGTGTGATGTTGAATTAACAACATTAAGGCATCTACAGAGACCCTAAATAGACACAATAACACACTAACACACTCTATTTTCCACGAGGCTGACTTGCAATATATATTCATGAACCCAAAATGTAATGTAGCTTCTGCTTAATAACGTCATGAAAGAAAGGCTGAGTAATACATGCCTAAACTCAGAGTGCACACTCAGAACAAGAGAGTGTTTGGCAATGAATTCTTAACAGCATCCTACTTAACAGCTGAAATATCTGACTTGAGATGCTGCAGTCTTAAGCTGGCTCAACTCTTTTGAAGAGGGCAGCAGGCTGTTGTGTTCATATGTGACCTTGGTGATCCTGAAAATGAATGCTCCTCATTTTCTTGTTTTTTTCTTTTCTTTTGTGTGCGTGTGTG
>NW_019444226.1:0-2725 GCF_002814215.2 Seriola lalandi dorsalis
AAAAAAAAAAGAAAAAAAAGAAGAGGTGAAAAATAGTCAAGGAGCCTAAATACTCTAAATGTATATTCACTGTTGGTAACAGCTAAAAAATGTGCCACTTAAAATGGTTTGACATTTTGGGGAAAAAAAAAGGCTTATTCATTCTCTCGCAGCGAGATGAGAAGATTGATACCACTCAGCCTGGCTCTGTCCAAAGGTAACAAAATTGCAATGTAATTACGCTGAGAGAACTGTGAGAAAGGCAGCGATGGAGAGATAACACACGAGAGGAAGAGAGAGTACAGGGGGGAGGATGGAGGCAGAGAGAGAGTCTCTCACACACACACACGCAGACATGTAAAGGTCCAAAGGTAACAATATTTGTCTACCAGAACATCTAAAACCCACTAATTAACATATTTCATCTCATACAAGGTTTCACACATGGTGCCAGGCTGTTTCTTGGCCCTGACCAGTAACCTCCTTGAGTCTGGTTGCCACGATGGCTCATTGCTCAGATTACATGTTAGTAATTGTGCTTAATACCACATTCATGTCATATATCATAATTATCTTGTGATTTACAAATAGCATTCGTGTCAGCATCGGGAACTTTTCTGAAAGCTCACAGCCAAAAATGAGCAGTAAATGTTCAATTAAACTCAAATTTAATAGCTGTGGTGTTGTTAGTGCACAGTGTCTTAATCCTCACACGACCAACAGTAATCGCACAACCTTCGGATTGCCGTTGTCTGTATGCTAAGCTAAGCTAACTGGCTGCTGGCTGCAGTGAGACATGAGAGCAGTATCGATCTGCTTTGAGAGTAATGATTCACGTCATTCATTTACAACACTGCATGTGTGATACTGTAGAAATATAAACATACGAACACACACACATTACATCTACCTCTCCTCTTTTACATATACAAAATTTACACAGTTGCACATTTTAAAATGTCTTCTCTCATCAGTTTCTTTCCAGCCCCATTTATTTCTCTCTCTTCAGCCCCCTCCTTTCTTTTTCAATCTCTCTCTCCTCTCTCTCTCTGTCTCATTGTCCACGTTTCATTCTGTCTCTCTACCTTCTCCAAACAACTCAAGATAATCACCCAAAAGCTGGATGCTCCATTAGATTTATAACACAGTTTTACACCCAGATAGCGATGAATCTCCGAACATAAATCATATCAAGAGGACTTCATTCTGCTCTCTTACAGTCTACATAACACTGGCAAGACAGAGTCTGATTTCTATTAATCCTAATAGTCGCTGTGTGAGATGAGATGAATTTTTAATGATCCAAAAACAGGAAAAAAAATGGGTCACTGCGACGACGAGAAATGACACAGTACAGCAAATAGCATGGAATATAAATATGAATTGAGTAATAGGGTTTAGATACACATATTAAACTGACAATTGTGACACTGTTATTAAAGTTACAATTTATAATCTTTAAATGACGTAATTATTGCATCATTTATATAAATAGTCTACATACAAAGATACTGCAAGTCATAACAAAGTGCACCCGGATATGATTTCTTATTTTTCCCCCTGCTGCCTTGGCTATATAGTTGGCAGAAGGATTTGATGCAATGCTAAATATGTTTGCTTTAAGTGGAAATTTCCATTTTATCCTAAACTGTGGTAAAAAACAGCTTAACTGACGCAAATCATCCAGTAAGAAATAGTTCTGCAAGGGCCACCTCTCTGGTCCAGATTGAATTACCTTGACGAATGTATACCGCTGTCAGGATGTCAGTTTTTCTAACACTTTGTTTAATGATCAAATACCTGTGAAACAAATTCCCATGAGCCTCAGTTGTACTGAGCTTTTAGTGCTAATTACATGGATGGATTACTAAACGGGCACACTGAGCACAGGTCCAGGAGCCCAAGGGGTCAGGGCGTCCCTGGTAATGACCCTCTGTTAGAAGTTACTATTAAAATGTTAAAATGTCTCGAAGAGAGACAAAATGAATACAAAGGGAAGACTACAGAGAGATGCAAAACAACCATAAAGAGATGCATAACGACCACAAAGAAACGCAGAACCACCACAAAAAGATGTAAAATGAAGCTAAATAACCACAAAGATTCATTTTGTGTCTCTCAGGAGCCCCTCTGTGAGGGGCATAAGGGGCCTTTTACTTGTTGGTGTCCAGGGGCCCATTGGTCTCATAATTTGGTCATGGCTAACTGGCAAATGTTAGAGTACTAAATAGCTGATAACTAGCTGCATGCTTAACCAAGTTGGTCAACGTGGTACATATTATATCTACTAAACATCAACATGTTTACATTGTCCCTGTAAACATGTTAGCATGCCGCTGTTAGCATTTGTCTCAAAGAACTGCTGTGCTGAAGTAGGCTACAGTCAGACAGAGCTGCTAGCATGGCTGGAGACCTGTTCTACCGGGTTTTAGCTGTTCATAATTTCATTAGCTTGATCTCAAATAGATTCCTCAGTGATCACTATATTATTGGTATTAGTCAAATATCATTTCTTATCATATTATTATTGATATCCTTTGTTGTTGTTGTTGTGGTTCTTGTTTTCAATTTGTTTTTGTTTGTAGTCTAGTGTGTGTTGTCTCCCTGGATTTGTTTTGTTTTCCTGTGTGAGCTGTAAAGCACTTTTGGATCAAGTGCTATTAATAATTAAGTTGAGATGAGCTGAGACTTTATTGTCATGACTTTTGCTGACGATAGCACTGAAACATAATGAAAATGGCATAAG
>NW_019444227.1:0-3644 GCF_002814215.2 Seriola lalandi dorsalis
TTTTTTTTTTTTATCTCTAACAAATGTACTATGGTAATGGTAATGACATTATGAACATTATGAAGTGATATCCATCTGTGTGGAGTGAAAGAAGCATGGCTGATTATTGTGAATGAAAAAAGAATTGTGGTCAGTCAAAATATTATAATTAAGGACAAAGTAAAAAGCAACACTTACGGGGAAAAAAAGTCCCTCATGTCTTTTTTTCAGTTGAGATTATTAACATTTTAATGACTCATTTTTGTGTTTACATATTTATTACAGCTTGGTGATCTTAAGTCTTTACTGCCTGGATGCAGTTAGTGTAGTTTAGATGTCAATTGGCAGCAGCTGCAATATCAGAAACCCTGTAGTACAACAAATACATACAAAAAATTCCCCTCTCTGCCTAGAAATGTAACTGATTCAGCACAGTAAACCTTGGCAGCTGCTTTTCACACGCTGCCAGCTATGCATACCTGAGTGAGCGAGTGAGTTCCTACAACTGGCAATTGCTTGGCCATAGTGAAATTTGTTTGTGCTGTACCAAAAAAGGTTTCAAGGGCCAATATGTATGCCCAAAGATAAACTAAAAAAATCCAGGATATTACACACATTTGTAAATGCATATGTACAGTATATATTAATGGGGGAAAAAAAATCTTCTCAGTTATGAGTACTTTAACGAGGTCCACAGACACTCCAAGCCCTGGCAGCATACTGTACTTACTCCATAAAAATAGTTACCTGGTAAAATCATTTTCAAGATTCCATTTTTCACCCTTATGTGCATACATTCATTTCCCTGCTGTTGTTTCTCTGTTGCAGCAGTAGTGGTCTGAAGGATAGAGATGCCAAATCTCTGGGCCAACAGCCAAATAATGTCTGAGAAAGCAGCTCACCCATGAGGTGTGCGTAAGCTGCACAGTCAGCAGCAAAAAACTGCCAGGACCAGGAAATTTACTTGTGTTGAAGTGAGTTGGTATTCTCACATTTCTCCGTTTCTGTTCATTCTTACAAGCTGTATATTACAAATGGTCAAGAATTATGGCAGATGAAGGGGCGCATGTGTCAAAGGTTACAAATTCAGCTTTGAACCACTTGCTGGTCTCATGAATACATGGGACCATGTGAACCTGCTGAATCACAACGACATTCCTTAACATGCACTGGAGGTGTAGTTACAGTATGACCACTTGCGTGGGCTACTAACCTTGCTTTAAAAAGGTATTTGATATGAGAGGCTCCATGTCCCTTTTTCTTTTGTCCTTGCTGTTAAAAAGCTTACTTTACAGCCATCTGTTTGGTTGTCACTGACAGTCACTCACTTGTTTCAGGGCTAAAAATGGGAGATGCTCCGGGTTAAGTGTGTAAATTCCTGAGCCAAGGACACAATGTCACTAGACCAGGTGATCACTGCAGCATTTGCAGGGCACTGGCATTGAATGTGAGAGGATGCTACTCTGTATTATACCTAAGTTGAGGACAGAGCTCATACAAAAACGCAGAAATTATATATCATACACATAACCTGCTATACTAATACCGCTTGAGACAGTTATAACTGATAGTTTTTTTTTAATAGTTAAAACACAAAGAGGGACGATGAACCATGCTGTTAACTGACCAACTACAACTAAAAAGCTTAAATGAGTCAAAAGCCAAGAACCAGGGTCAAACATTCCAACTTACATTTAGTTTAAACATGTGAATTGAAGACAGCTCCATACCACTCAGATTCTAATTTGGGCCTTCTAAACTCAGCAACTGCGTACCGTGAACTGACGGAGTTGAACCATTCCTCTGTGTTGTGGCCTAAGTTGCCTCCAATCGCTTTAATATCCCAGTGGTTGTTGCTACAGCTTCTTGGCCAGCAGGCTATATCACATTAACTCATATCAGAGCTAATTAGAGGTACAGCTGCTGAGGGTGAGGAAGATACATAGCTCACTACTAGACTGGGTCCAATACAAGCTGAATATACATGGACTTTAAAGAAATCCTTTCATTGATCTTTCTAGGTTGCGTGAATATTAAAAATGCTTGCAGGTCTCCACGGAGGAGTAGCAGTTGTGGTAAAACCAGGTTAGTCCATATGGCACGTGCAAGCTGAATCACACTGAGATCAAGGGGAGCCAGTGGCGAGAGGACAGATTGTGGTGCAGTGAGTGTCAGGGAGCGGAGCTTTTTTCAGAATCAATTCAGTGGTTTCTTGATCATCAGCCTACTGTTTGGGGTTGTGGCGCCTGCCAGAATGTCCAGCAAGATGACCAACAGGCAACATTGTCCCCCGCCAACTGATGAAAAATTAGGGCAGTCATTATGTTGTTCAAAACCCAGAATAGAAGACCATCAATACAATATGACAGTGGGAACAAAAGCACAACATGCGATTGTGCAAGGACACTCTCCAACAGCAGTCAACATTAGAGTGTATTGCATACTAAAATATTCTGGAGGATTACAAACCTCTTCAATCAAATACAATAACATTCAGGTGACAGAGCATTTGCTTATTCAGCTAAGGTAAATTTAGCTTCAGCTGCTGTTCCTACTCATTACATCAGCCTTACTACTTCCAGTAGTGCTTTCCTCTGGCCCAAAAAACAGGTTTCAATGAAGGGTTAAAAGACAGTGGTGAAAATCATCAGTGATGCTGGGCCACCAGCAGACTCTGCATTAGATGACGGCTGTTTAGACTGCACTGCAGTCTGCCAGTGCAGGAGATGAGGCTGGTGGACTGGATGTGAGCTGCTGGCTGTCGTCAGGCTGAATGAGGGTCTGTAGTCAACAACATTTGGAAAAAGCCTGGCAGGCATGCTACACTGGGACAGCTAGAGTCACTGTTAACTCCACTAAATGTTAGTCTCCTCTATTGACATAGTGTTGGATAATGCCACCGTGTCCCTGCTGTGACTGAAAGATTTACGCATAACACAACAATCACTGTAGTAATCAAAGGTTCTGAAGCAATGAGGCTGGACAGGGTGAGGAATTACACATCAGGATCAGACAAAGGTTTTGGCAGTAATCTTCACTCCCCAGTCCCACTTGCATTTGCAGCTAGTCTGCCATTGCAACAAGATCGATGCATCAATTTACAGTGATGAGGACTGAAACAAGGTAAACTAAGTCTCTGACAGAATTTAAAATTATGTGTTAAAATTCCTGCTACCAACAGATGCTTAATAAAAGCACTCAAAAAAGATTGAAAGGCACAGTGACACTGCCTCAATTTGAAGTCCCTACAGATTCCGAAGTATGTGCTGAGATTGACTGCTGATCTGCTCATCTTCACAGTACCTGTGCTAGAAGGGAGCCATTTGTAACAACACGCCAGAGGCAGTTCATCGCCTTGTATTTCTCAATTTGGGAGGAAACTAAATTGCACACTTATCTTCTGTGGGTCACTCACAAGGTTAGTCTGCTCAGGGATTATCTTCTGTGTGTGTGTGTGTGTGTGTGTGCAGTCTGAGACCACTTATACTGCATCTATACTATGTGTAGATACATTATATACTACATTCAGAAAATATCCAGACCACATTTTGTCATGTTGTAGCCTTATGCTAATAGTTTAAATTAATTATTTCCCTCATCAATCTACACTCAATACCCCATATCAATTTTTTTGCAAATTTATTAAAAACGAAATATATATATAT